>NW_021941649.1:0-135692 GCF_902148855.1 Sphaeramia orbicularis
GACCTAAATGTGTGTATATTTGTATATAGTGTAAATCTGACCTAAATGTGTGTATATTTGTATATATGTGTAAATCTGACCTAAATGTCTGTATATTTGTATATATGTGTAAATCTGACCTAAAGGTCTGTATATTTGTATATATGTGTAAATCTGATCTAAATGTCTGTATATTTGTATATATGTGTAAATCTGACCTAAATGTGTGTATATTTGTATATATGTGTAAATCTGACCTAAATGTGTGTATATTTGTATATATGTGTAAATCTGACCTAAATGTGTGTATATTTGTATATATGTGTAAATCTGACCTAAATGTGTGTATATTTGTATATATGTGTAAATCTGACCTAAATGTGTGTATATTTGTATATATGTGTAAATCTGACCTAAATGTGTGTATATTTGTATATATGTGTAAATCTGACCTAAAGGTCTGTATATTTGTATATATGTGTAAATCTGATCTAAATGTGTGTATATTTGTATATATGTGTAAATCTGATCTAAATGTGTGTATATTTGTATATATGTGTAAATCTGACCTAAATGTGTGTATATTTGTATATATGTGTAAATCTGACCTAAATGTGTGTATATTTGTATATATGTGTAAATCTGACCTAAATGTGTGTATATTTGTATATATATGTGTAAATCTGACCTAAATGTGTGTATATTTGTATATATGTGTAAATCTGACCTAAATGTCTGTATATTTGTATATATGTGTAAATCTGACCTAAAGGTCTGTATATTTGTATATATGTGTAAATCTGATCTAAATGTCTGTATATTGTATATATGTGTAAATCTGACCTAAATGTGTGTATATTTGTATATATGTGTAAATCTGACCTAAATGTGTGTATATTTGTATATATGTGTAAATCTGACCTAAATGTGTGTATATTTGTATATATGTGTAAATCTGACCTAAATGTGTGTATATTTGTATATATATGTGTAAATCTGACCTAAATGTGTGTATATTTGTATATATGTGTAAATCTGACCTAAATGTGTGTATATTTGTATATATGTGTAAATCTGACCTAAATGTGTGTATATTTGTATATATGTGTAAATCTGACCTAAAGGTCTGTATATTTGTATATATGTGTAAATCTGATCTAAATGTGTGTATATTTGTATATATGTGTAAATCTGATCTAAATGTGTGTATATTTGTATATATGTGTAAATCTGACCTAAATGTCTGTATATTTGTATATATGTGTAAATCTGATCTAAATGTCTGTATATTTGTATATATGTGTAAATATGACCTAAATGTCTGTATATTTGCATATATGTGTAAATCTTCTTTAAACGTCTGTATATTTGTATATATGTGTAAATCTGACCTAAACGTCTGTATATTTGTATATATGTGTAAATCTGACCTAAATGTCTGTATATTTGTATATATGTGTAAATCTGACCTAAATGTGTGTATATTTGTATATATGTGTAAATCTGACCTAAATGTGTGTATATTTGTATATATGTGTAAATCTGACCTAAATGTGTGTATATTTGTATATATGTGTAAATCTGACCTAAATGTCTGTATATTTGTATATATGTGTAAATCTGACCTAAACGTCTGTATATTTGTATATATGTGTAAATCTGACCTAAATGTCTGTATATTTGTATATATGTGTAAATCTATAGTCAGATCTCTCCAGTTCATACACAGATCCAGTGTGTGTATTTGAATCAGCTGATGGATGTTTTTGTCAGTGAAATGAGCGGCTCTGTCTACAACTAGACACAAAGTGAACACAGACTATCAACAGGATCCAAATGACACCAAAGAACCAAAAAGAACAAGAAGAACATGGACACACAATGATCTAGAACAAATACAAAAGATCAACACATGGAAAAGAGAGGAAAGGATATTTAGATAAACTCAGAAAGTTTCATTATCAACATTTACAGTTGGTTTTATAATAAATATGATAAAAATTCAAGTGTGTTTTTTATATTTTACTATAACACACTGGACTGAAACAGTCAAATGAGTCTAAGCGATGGTTCAAACAGACTCAGATGTCTTCCAGCAGGTCTACAGTCCTGTATTTGGAGTTTAGTTCCAGTGGTTGTCGTGTCTCTGTGTCTCCACCAGGGTCAGTGTGGCTTCAGTCGCTGGTTTGAACCTTGTCTTCTCCTGTTGATCAGTTTTTCAGCTGACTGAAACTGACCTGAACATGTGGGATTTGTGCTTCATGTTCTTCACCTGTTGGTTTTCACTCTCATCAGGTACATGTAAAGGCATTTTCCAGTGTAAATCATATATTTTATTATATTTAATTAACTGATTATGTAGGTGTTCATTAAAGCTCAGAGTAAATTCAAAGGTTATTTTGTCAAAAACAGAGAAAACTGAAGAAAACGGGACTTTTTTCAGCAAAATATATCATTAACTGAACAGAAAACAAGTGTCTCCAACTTTATTTTATTTTATTTTACTTTTTATTTTGTTGATTTAGTATTCATTTTTGTTGATTTTATCTATGATTTTTGTGGTTTTTGACAAAATAACCTTTGACATTAACCCTTAAACACCCACAACTGTTTTTTTTGTGGTGGTTTCCAAATGAATTTTCCTCTACAATTCACCTTTCCTGAGGGATTTATTACCATTTATTATAATATTATCCTTTGCGCTTTGCATTTTCCAGTGTAAATCCTGTATTTTTCTATATTTAATTCACTGATTATGTAGGTGTTCATTAAAGCTCAGAGTAAATTCAAAGGTTATTTTGTCAAAAACAGAGAAAATTTAAGAAAAAGGGACTTTTTTTAGCAAAATATATCATTAACTGAACAGAAAATAAGTGTTTCTAACTTTATTTTGTTCATTTTACTTATTATTTTGTTGATTTAGTACTCATTTTTGTTGATTTTATTGATGATTTGTGCTGTTTTTGACAAAATAACCTTTGACTTTTGGTATTTGTCGTAACTTTTAAATTCCATTAAGCCTTAATGATTAAGACTCTTTCTTAATAAATAAATAAATAAATAAATACAAACAACAATAGCAATAAATCATGTTATAATTTTGTGACTAACGTGTTATTGAGGTAACTTTTTTCATTATAGTAAGGGTCTTAAGACAGATAGACTGATTGATCTTGGGCTAACTTTTTTCTCCTTATATTTTTATGACTTGTCTCTCCAAATATCATCCCTTTATGTTGTAATCTTGAATGTATGCAATGCTGTCTAGTACCTGGGTCACATCATCACAGGTCATCTGTCAGATGACGAGGACATGTATCATCAGTGCCAGATGTTGTACGCACAAGCAAACATACTGTCATACTGTGAAATCCTGGTCTTGTTCTGTCCAGGTGAAACTGACTGTGTTCAGAGCGTCCTGCGGCCCTCTGTACACAGCACATCTGTGGATGGACTGTAAAAAGGCCAGCTTCCACAGACTGACAGTGAATACAATGATGCTCTCAGACTCTTATAGAAAAAGCCCAGATGGACCAGTGCCAGAGAACTGTTTATGTCTAATCATGTAAATTCATTACGTGCTGTGTTGAGAAATCTGATGTTTAAATGTATGTGTCGCCTGAATCACATTTAGAAAAGTCTGTATTTTATTGCTGACAAATCTTGCCTATAGTGCTGTACGTTACACATCTGTGTTCTGGAAACACTGGGATGACTGCCTCTGGAAAGTAGGGAGGGTTTTTATGTTTTTTATTGTGTTTGTATTTATCTGTTTGCTTCTTAATGTGGACCATGACTCTGTAATAAAGCCTATCTATCTATCTATCTATCTATCTATCTATCTATCTATCTATCTATCTATCTATCTAATACTCATTTATTATGTCTATTTTCGGATTAGACACACAGACAGAAAAATGTCAGACTGATAGATGGATGATTAATGAAATGAATGAAAATTAGTTTAAAAATTTAACAAAATACAGAAAAATGGACAAACATTATCATCAAAATGAGAAAAAAAATAAACTGCAAAATGAGTGAAAAATTAACAAAATGAGACGAAATTAATTTAGAAAAAAACAAAAATCTAATAAACATACATAAGTAGCACAATTCAGACAGAGAGAGAGAGATAAAGCTTGCGATCACTATTTTTCTCTTCTTATATTTTTAGAATTTTTTTTCTCCAAATTTCACCCCTTTTGATGTAATACTCGTTTATTACGTCTTTATTTTCGGATTATTCAGGTTTTTTTCGGGGACTAATTATAAATCTCATTGAAGCGGAACCTTTTGTGTTGTTCCTCTACGGGTGTGTTTTGCTGTTGCGCCGACGGAAGCGGAAGTGAAACCGGAAGTGGCGGCTCGCTCCACTGTCAGTCGCTGCTGTTGTTGTTGTTTTTCCTGCGTCTGAGCCGTGACCGAACCGAGCCGAGCCGAGCCGTTCTGATCCGGCCATGGCGGTGAGCGCGGTCCACCTGGAGTCGGACGCCTTCCTCGTGTGCATGAACCACGCGCTGAGCACCGAGAAGGAGGAGGTGATGGGCCTGTGCATCGGGGAGGTGGAGCTCAGCCGGATCGTCCACATCCACTCGGTCATCATCCTCCGCCGCTCCGACAAGCGCAAGGACCGGGTGGAGATCTCCCCGGAGCAGCTGTCGGCGGCGTCCACGGAGGCGGAGCGGCTCGCGGACACCACGGGCCGGCCCATGCGCGTGGTGGGCTGGTACCACTCGCACCCGCACATCACCGTGTGGCCGTCGCACGTGGACGTGCGCACGCAGGCCATGTACCAGATGCTGGACCAGTGCTTCGTCGGACTCATCTTCTCCTGCTTCATCGAGGACAAGAACACCAAGACGGGCCGCGTGCTCTACACCTGCTTCCAGTCCGTGCACGCGCCCAAGGGCTCCGAGTACGAGCGCGTGGAGATCCCGATCCACGTCGTGCCGCGCGAGGCCATCGGAAAGGTACGACTTCAGCCGATCTGAGACGAGTAATCGGTAGTCATGGCAACTCAAAGCCAACGTTTGTTAAGAGGAAAATAACTTATTTTTGGTGAACTGGAACTGGTGATGTCACTGTCCTGTTCTGTAATGTGTGTGGAAATGACCAAATATAGTCACTTTGCCCGTTAAAGTCCTTAAACCGATTGAATGTTTGGTCGTTTTAGCTGAAGCTGAAGTTGTTGAAGAGATTTATGCAAAAAAATCTGAATCTGTGAAGTTTTTATGGAAGGTTTGTGGCGTTTTTTGTCCTGAACGAGTCATGTAGAGTAAAATAACATAAAATAGAATAAAATGAAATAAAAGAGAATAGAATAAAATAGAATAGAATAAAATAGAATAGCATAGAAAGAGTAAAATAGAATAGAATAAAATAAAATACAATAGAATAAAATAGAATAGATTGTCTTTATTGTCATTGTTTTTGCATTTGGCAGACGCTTTTTTCCAAAGTGACTTACAGGGGAAAACCAATCAAATCACTCAATCAATCAAATTTTATTTATATAGCGCCAGATCACAACAAAAAAGTTATCTCATGACACTTTCTATATAGACTTGGTCCAAACCAGACTCTAAGCCAGTTTACAGAAACCAACAGAATCCTCCAGTGTACAGGTACAGTAATATTAAAAAAGTGCAGTCATTCTAGGTGCCATAAAAAAGTATAAATAAAGTATATACAGGAGTATAAAAACTAAAATATAAAAGAAAAACCCTGACGACATAAATATCTAAAAAAAAAAAAAAAGCAGCATAAAAAGTGTTACTAGAAGAACAAAGGACACATAAAACACCATCATGTACTCTGGACATGTGGGTGTGAATCAAAGGGTTGGGTTCAAGTGGGCGTTGCCGTGGTTACCGGCGGTGGTCCACACACCCGCTGACTGTCCGTCCTGTCGCAGGTCTGTCTGGAGTCGGCCGTGGAGCTGCCCAGGATCCTGTGTCAGGAGGAGCAGGACACCTACCGCAAGATCCACAACCTGGCCCACCTGGACCCGGTCACCAAGATCCACAACGGCTCCGTGTTCACCAAGAACCTGTGCAGCCAGATGTCTGCGGTGAGCGGACCGCTGCTGCAGTGGCTGGAGGACCGACTGGAACACAACAAGCACAGCATCCTGGAGCTGCAGCAGGAGAAGGAGAGGCTGCTGCAGGAGCTGGAGGCCCTGTGAGGGGGGGGGGGGGCAGGAGAAGGAGAGGCTGCTGCAGGAGCTGGAGGCCCTGTGAGGGGGAGGGGGGGCAGGAGAAGGAGAGGCTGCTGCAGGAGCTGGAGGCCCTGTGAGGGGGAGGGGGGGCAGGAGAAGGAGAGGCTGCTGCAGGAGCTGGAGGCCCTGTGAGGGGGGGGGCGCAGAACCGGTCATATTCAACTGAAGGTGAAAACACGGAGCAGGAAATAAGACAAACACGACCTGTTCTTCTCAAACAAATCCACAGAATTCTTCCAAAACCTGCTTCGGAGCCTGAACGCAGATGCATCCATTTGACAATCTAAAGCCTCCTGTTGTTTGTGTTTTTTTTGCGTTCCCTCATCCCTCCGCTGTCCCGCCCACACACGTCCTTCAGAACCACCGAGAACATGTAATCTGAGCAGGACTGTAGTAATGTCAGGAGGTTTTTTTTTTTTTTTTGTAGGTTTTTTTTTCCTGTTTTTACACTTTTTGTATTTCATCAACTTCAGCCACAAACACAAATGCCAAATACTCACCAACTCCTCTTTTTTAACCCTTTAAATTCCATGTTTGTGATTGAAACAAATTCTATTTTTGATGCGAAAACACTAAAAACTTGTTTGTTTGTGTTTTTTTCAATATTCTACATAAAAATTGGATCTTTTTTTTTTTTTTTTCCTCCTGTCATATGTCAGTGTTGGTTCATATATATATTATTATTTTTGGTTCTAGGTCAAATGTTTAAGTGTTTTAGTGCACAGGTGTCAAACACCACCACCAAAGGGTCCGGTCCGGCCCTTGGGACGAATTTGTGAAATGCAAAAATTACACTGAAGATATTAACAATCAATAGTGTCAAAATCATTTTAATTCAGGTTCCACATCCAGACAAATATAATCTCAAGTGGGTCAGTCCAGTAAAATACTATCGTAGTAACCTATATATAATGACAACTGCAAATTTTCTCGTTGTTTTAGTGTAAAAAAAGTAAAATTACATGAAAATGTTTACATCGACAAACTTTCCGTTTTCAAAAAATGTGAATAATCTGAAAAAATATGAACAATCTGAAATGTCTTAAGAAAAGTAAATGACATGTTACCAATATTTTGCCTGTTAGTAAATATTTTGCGTTTTAAGTTGTAACACACGTGTAAATGATAAACTGATAAACCGAGGCAGAATATTGTTAAAATTGCACCTGTTTTTCTTAAGACATTTCAAGTTGTCCATGTTATTCAGATTTTGAGGGAAACTTTATAGACGTAAACACTGACATCATTTAATTTTACTTTTTTCTCTGTTATTATTTTACTGGTCGGCCCGCTGGAGATCCTGTTGGGGTGAATGTGGAACTGAGCTAACATGAGTTTGACAGCCCTGGTTTAGTGGATGGATCAGAATTTTAAAAAATCAGACAAATGAACAACTTTTCACTTCTGACTGAATCAAAATTGTGAAAAATAATTTGAGCTTTAATAACATGAAATGCAAAGTGTGCCTAATACGCTCACCCTATAAAAAGTTTTTTTTTGTGTGTTTTTTTGTCTCAAAAAATCTGGTTTGTTTACATACACACTTGGCATTTAAAGGGTTACAAAAAAAAGACAATTATTGAATATTTAAAATGAACAACTTTTGAATTCTAACCCAACACAGAATGATCTGTGCATTTTATACTCACCTGGATACTGGGCGGTTACCCATAATTCTTCAGAAACAGTTGCAGTTGGTTCGATAAGTACATAAATATAAATTAATTGTTTGACTCGTGGTAAAGTTGTACATTTTCGTTGTTTCCTGCACTAGTTTATGGTGGATTTGTTTGAGGCGTACGTTTTGTTTTTTTCCAAAGTAAATATTTTAACTCAATGACAGTTTTGCTTGTTTAAGTTTTTGTTTTTGTAAATTAATTCCATGTAAATCACTTGGGGTGTTTTGCAGGATGTAAAAGTTGACGATTTTCTGTTTTTCCTTCCAGTGATTCTCTATTTTGTCTTATTTTTATTTGGAAATCAACGTATATTTAAACATTTAAATGTATCTGAAGGATGTGTTGACGGTTTCCTTCATAAAAACAGTTCAACACCAGTTTTACAACCAGAACATCAGAACCTAAACATGTTTAGTTTGAGTCCAGATGTGAATGTGAGCCTGAATCTGAACTCTGACTCAGCTGCTGAACGTGTGTTTGGTTTGGGTTCGTGTCGTGTGCGACGGACGTTTCCTGAATGTGCCTTTGGTTTGGGCTCTTTCTGGACATTAGCAATCATTTTTCTGCTGCTGCTGCTTTTGTCTTTTTTCTCTTAATGTTCTTTTTCAGCAGCCGTCACTGATGTTTTTGGATTTGTCTAAAATGTGAAATAAAATTAGTTTTTTCACTGCAAAGGCATTGACTCTAATCCTTTTTTTTAATGTTAACCGGCTGTTGTCGAACAAAATCAGTGCATTAGCAACAAACAACCTGAACAAATGCAAAAATGTATAAAATAAGAACATACTGACAATAAGCAACAAAATGAACAAAAACAGCCAAAGTTATCGATAAAATCAACAAAAATGTGTAATAAATCAACAAAATAAGTAAACTGAACAAAATAAAGTTGGAGACACTTGTTTTCTGTTCAGTTAATGATATATTTTGCTGAAAAAGTCCCTTTTTCTTGCAGTTTTCTCTGTTTTTGATCAAATAACCTTTGAATTTACTCTGAGCTTTAATGAACACCTACATAACACTGGTCAACAACAAATTTATTGTTTCAGTTTTTTGAGCTGATTTAGGATCATTTTGGTGCTGAATCCAAAAATCACATGAATTTTGCTCAATCAGGTCAACTTTCTGAACTATGCTACATATTGGCTTTTGAACATTTTTGCTTACATTTATGGGCATTTTCACATCATATGATACTTAATTCTTTCATATTTCTTGCAATAAACAAGTTCTGAAGATTTTACTTTTGCCAATTTATGATTAATGTTTTTTTTTAATATTACAGGTGAATGAAATGGCTTCGACTAGAAGATCTTGCAAAAATAAGCCTGACGTGTTCTGCTCCATCTGCGCTGAATACACCATTGTACCTAACAGGAATCAAGTCACAAGTTTCATAAAGTGTGCTTACCAATCTGATTTTGGTATTAATTATTATATTTTGTGAGAAGATCAAATTTTTCAAAATCAAATTAGCAAAAAAACCTGAATTTTTTTGTAACCCAGTGTAATCAGTGAATTAAATATAGAACTAGAAAAGCACTCGGAGAGCGCAGACCTCCGCCAAGGCAGACCCCCCCCCCCCCCCCCCCCCCCCCCCGATCACCACCAAAATTTAATCATTTGTTCCTTGTGCCAGTATCAACATTTCCTGAAGATTTTCATCCAAATCTATCCATAACTTTTGAGTTATCTTGCACACAGACAAACAGACAAACCAACGCCGACAAAAACAGAACCTCCTTGACGGGGGTAATAACACATGATATACACTGGAAAAGGTAAAATGCTAAAGATAATAAAATAATAAGTGGTAATAAATTAACAAAAACAGCAAAAATGAGTACTAAATCAACAAAATAATAAAGTAAAATGAGCAAAATTTGAAGACACTTGTTTTCTGTTCAGTTAATGATATAGTTTGTTGAAAAAGTCCCTTTTTCTTCAATTTTCTCTGTTTTTGACAAAATAACCTTTGAATTTACTCTGAGCTTTAATGAACACCTACATAATCAGTGAATTAAATATAGAAAAATACAGGATTTACACTGGAAAATGCAAAGCACAAAGGATAATCATATAATAAATGGTAATAAATCACTCAGGAAAGATGAATTGTAGAGGAAAATTCATTTGGAAATCACCACAAAAAAAAAAAAAAACAGTTGTGGGTGTTTAAGGGTTAATGTCAAAGGTTATTTTGTCAACAACAGCAAAAATCATCAATAAAATCAACAAAAACAAGTACTAAATCAACAAAATAATAAGTAAAATGAAGAATTTGAGACACTTTTTTTCTGTTCAGTTAATGATATATTTTGCTGAAAAAGTCCCTTTTTCGTTAGTTTTCTCTGTTTTTGACAAAATAACCTTCAAATTTACTCTGAGCTTTAATGAACACCTACGTAATTAGTGAATTAAATATAGAAAAATACATGATTTACACTGGAAAATGCAAAATACAAAGGATAATCATATAATAAATGCTAATAAATCCCTCAGGAAAGGTGAACTGTAGAGGAAAATTCATTTGGAAGTCTCCGCATAAAAACAGTTGTGGGTGTTTAAGGGTTAATGTCCTTCACATGAACCTGATGAGAGTGAAAACCAACAGGTGAAGAACATGAAGCACAAATCCCACATGTTCAGGTCAGTTTCAGTCAGCTGAAAAACTGATCAACAGGAGAAGACAAGGTTCAAACCAGCGACTGAAGCCACACTGACCCCTGGTGGAG
This sequence comes from Sphaeramia orbicularis, assembly GCF_902148855.1. Lineage (NCBI taxonomy): Eukaryota > Metazoa > Chordata > Actinopteri > Kurtiformes > Apogonidae > Sphaeramia > Sphaeramia orbicularis. The sequence continues at coordinate 10,614 of NW_021941649.1, forward strand.
ACACAGAGACACGACAACCACTGGAACTAAACTCCAAATACAGGACTGTAGACCTGCTGGAAGACATCTGAGTCTGTTTGAACCATCGCTTAGACTCATTTGACTGTTTCAGTCCAGTGTGTTATAGTAAAATATAAAAAACACACTTGTATTTTTATCATATTTATTATAAAACCAACTGTAAATGTTGATAATGAAACTTTCTGAGTTTATCTAAATATCCTTTCCTCTCTTTTCCATGTGTTGATCTTTGTATTTGTTCTAGATCATTGTGTGTCCATGTTCTTCTTGTTCTTTTTGGTTCTTTGGTGTCATTTGGATCCTGTTGATAGTCTGTGTTCACTTTGTGTCTAGTTGTAGACAGAGCCGCTCATTTCACTGACAAAAACATCCATCAGCTGATTCAAATACACACACTGGATCTGTGTATGAACTGGAGAGATCTGACTATAGATTTACACATATATACAAATATACAGACGTTTAGATCAGATTTACACATATATACAAATATACACACGTTTAGGTCAGATTTACACATATATACAAATATACACACATTTAGGTCAGATTTACACATATATACAAATATACACACATTTAGGTCAGATTTACACATATATACAAATATACAGACGTTTAGGTCAGATTTACACATATATACAAATATACAGACGTTTAAAGAAGATTTACACATATATACAAATATACACACATTTATAGAAGATTTACACATATATACAAATATACAGACATTTAGGTCAGATTTACACATATATACAAATATACACACATTTAGGTCAGATTTACACATATATACAAATATACAGACATTTAGATCAGATTTACACATATATACAAATATACACACATTTATAGAAGATTTACACATATATACAAATATACAGACATTTAGGTCAGATTTACACATATATACAAATATACAGACATTTAGGTCAGATTTACACATATATACAAATATACAGACGTTTAGGTCAGATTTACACATATATACAAATATACAGACGTTTAAAGAAGATTTACACATATATACAAATATACACACATTTAGGTCAGATTTACACATATATAAAAATATACAGACATTTAGATCAGATTTACACATATATACAAATATACAGACATTTAGGTCAGATTTACACATATATACAAATATACACACATTTAGATCAGATTTACACATATATACAAATATACACACATTTAGGTCAGATTTACACATATATACAAATATACACACATTTATAGAAGATTTACACATATATACAAATATACAGACATTTAGGTCAGATTTACACATATATACAAATATACACACATTTAGATCAGATTTACACATATATACAAATATACACACATTTAGATCAGATTTACACATATATACAAATATACACACATTTATAGAAGATTTACACATATATACAAATATACACACATTTAGGTCAGATTTACACATATATACAAATATACAGACATTTAGGTCAGATTTACACATATATACAAATATACAGACATTTAGATCAGATTTACACATATATACAAATATACACACATTTAGGTCAGATTTACACATATATACAAATATACACACATTTATAGAAGATTTACACATATATACAAATATACACATATTTAGGTCAGATTTACACATATATATACAAATATACACACATTTAGATCAGATTTACACATATATACAAATATACACACATTTATAGAAGATTTACACATATATACAAATATACAGACATTTAGAGAAGATTTACACATATATACAAATATATAGACATTTAGATCAGATTTACACATATATACAAATATACACACATTTAGATCAGATTTACACATATATACAAATATACACACATTTAGGTCAGATTTACACATATATACAAATATACACACATTTAGGTCAGGTTTACACATATATACAAATATACACATATTTAGGTCAGATTTACACATATATACAAATATACACACATTTAGATCAGATTTACACATATATACAAATATACACACATTTAGGTCAGATTTACACATATATACAAATATACACCCATTTAGGTCAGATTTACACATATATACAAATATACACACATTTAGGTCAGATTTACACATACATACAAATATACACACATTTAGGTCAGATTTACACATATATACAAATATACACACATTTAGGTCAGATTTACACATATATACAAATATACACACATTTAGGTCAGATTTACACATATATACAAATATACACACATTTAGGTCAGATTTACACATATATACAAATATACACACATTTAGGTCAGATTTACACATATATACAAATATACACACATTTAGGTCAGATTTACACATATATACAAATATACACACATTTAGGTCAGATTTACACATATATACAAATATACAGACCTTTAGGTCAGATTTACACATATATACAAATATACAGACGTTTAGGTCAGATTTACACATATATACAAATATACAGACGTTTAAAGAAGATTTACACATATATACAAATATACAGACATTTAGGTCAGATTTACACATATATACAAATATACAGACATTTAGATCAGATTTACACATATATACAAATATACACACATTTATAGAAGATTTACACATATATACAAATATACAGACATTTAGGTCAGATTTACACATATATACAAATATACACACATTTAGGTCAGATTTACACATATATACAAATATACAGACATTTAGATCAGATTTACACATATATACAAATATACACACATTTATAGAAGATTTACACATATATACAAATATACAGACATTTAGGTCAGATTTACACATATATACAAATATACAGACGTTTAAAGAAGATTTACACATATATACAAATATACACACATTTAGGTCAGATTTACACATATATAAAAATATACAGACATTTAGATCAGATTTACACATATATACAAATATACAGACATTTAGGTCAGATTTACACATATATACAAATATACACACATTTAGATCAGATTTACACATATATACAAATATACACACATTTAGGTCAGATTTACACATATATACAAATATACACACATTTATAGAAGATTTACACATATATACAAATATACAGACATTTAGAGAAGATTTACACATATATACAAATATACACACATTTAGGTCAGATTTACACATATATACAAATATACAGACATTTAGGTCAGTTTTACACATATATACAAATATACAGACATTTAGGTCAGATTTACACATATATACAAATATACACACATTTAGATCAGATTTACACATATATACAAATATACACACATTTAGATCAGATTTACACATATATACAAATATACACACATTTATAGAAGATTTACACATATATACAAATATACACACATTTAGGTCAGATTTACACATATATACAAATATACAGACATTTAGGTCAGATTTACACATATATACAAATATACAGACATTTAGATCAGATTTACACATATATACAAATATACACACATTTAGGTCAGATTTACACATATATACAAATATACACACATTTATAGAAGATTTACACATATATACAAATATACACATATTTAGGTCAGATTTACACATATATACAAATATACACACATTTAGATCAGATTTACACATATATACAAATATACACACATTTATAGAAGATTTACACATATATACAAATATATAGACATTTAGATCAGATTTACACATATATACAAATATACACACATTTAGATCAGATTTACACATATATACAAATATACACACATTTAGGTCAGATTTACACATATATACAAATATACACACATTTAGGTCAGGTTTACACATATATACAAATATACACATATTTAGGTCAGATTTACACATATATACAAATATACACACATTTAGATCAGATTTACACATATATACAAATATACACACATTTAGGTCAGATTTACACATATATACAAATATACACACATTTAGGTCAGATTTACACATACATACAAATATACACACATTTAGGTCAGATTTACACATATATACAAATATACACACATTTAGGTCAGATTTACACATATATACAAATATACACACATTTAGGTCAGATTTACACATATATACAAATATACACACATTTAGGTCAGATTTACACATATATACAAATATACACACATTTAGGTCAGATTTACACATATATACAAATATACACACATTTAGGTCAGATTTACACATATATACAAATATACACACATTTAGGTCAGATTTACACATATATACAAATATACACACATTTAGGTCAGATTTACACATATATACAAATATACAGACGTTTAGGTCAGATTTACACATATATACAAATATACAGACGTTTAAAGAAGATTTACACATATATACAAATATACAGACATTTAGGTCAGATTTACACATATATACAAATATACAGACATTTAGATCAGATTTACACATATATACAAATATACACACATTTATAGAAGATTTACACATATATACAAATATACAGACATTTAGGTCAGATTTACACATATATACAAATATACACACATTTAGGTCAGATTTACACATATATACAAATATACAGACATTTAGATCAGATTTACACATATATACAAATATACACACATTTATAGAAGATTTACACATATATACAAATATACAGACATTTAGGTCAGATTTACACATATATACAAATATACACACATTTAGGTCAGGTTTACACATATATACAAATATACAGACATTTAGGTCAGATTTACACATATATACAAATATACAGACGTTTAGGTCAGATTTACACATATATACAAATATACAGACGTTTAAAGAAGATTTACACATATATACAAATATACACACATTTAGGTCAGATTTACACATATATAAAATATACAGACATTTAGATCAGATTTACACATATATACAAATATACAGACATTTAGGTCAGATTTACACATATATACAAATATACACATATTTAGATCAGATTTACACATATATACAAATATACACACATTTAGGTCAGATTTACACATATATACAAATATACACACATTTATAGAAGATTTACACATATATACAAATATACAGACATTTAGAGAAGATTTACACATATATACAAATATACACACATTTAGGTCAGATTTACACATATATACAAATATACAGACATTTAGGTCAGTTTTACACATATATACAAATATACAGACATTTAGGTCAGATTTACACATATATACAAATATACACACATTTAGATCAGATTTACACATATATACAAATATACACACATTTATAGAAGATTTACACATATATACAAATATACACACATTTAGGTCAGATTTACACATATATACAAATATACAGACATTTAGGTCAGATTTACACATATATACAAATATACAGACATTTAGATCAGATTTACACATATATACAAATATACACACATTTAGGTCAGATTTACACATATATACAAATATACACACATTTATAGAAGATTTACACATATATACAAATATACACACATTTAGATCAGATTTACACATATATACAAATATACACACATTTATAGAAGATTTACACATATATACAAATATACAGACATTTAGAGAAGATTTACACATATATACAAATATATAGACATTTAGATCAGATTTACACATATATACAAATATACACACATTTAGATCAGATTTACACATATATACAAATATACACACATTTAGGTCAGATTTACACATATATACAAATATACACACATTTAGGTCAGGTTTACACATATATACAAATATACACATATTTAGGTCAGATTTACACATATATACAAATATACACACATTTAGATCAGATTTACACATATATACAAATATACACACATTTAGGTCAGATTTACACATATATACAAATATACACCCATTTAGGTCAGATTTACACATATATACAAATATACACACATTTAGGTCAGATTTACACATACATACAAATATACACACATTTAGGTCAGATTTACACATATATACAAATATACACACATTTAGGTCAGATTTACACATATATACAAATATACACACATTTAGGTCAGATTTACACATACATACAAATATACACACATTTAGGTCAGATTTACACATATATACAAATATACACACATTTAGGTCAGATTTACACATATATACAAATATACACACATTTAGGTCAGATTTACACATATATACAAATATACACACATTTAGGTCAGATTTACACATATATACAAATATACACATTTAGGTCAGATTTACACATATATACAAATATACACATTTAGGTCAGATTTACACATATATACAAATATACAACATTTAGGTCAGATTTACACATATATACAATATACACACATTTAGGTCAGATTTACACATATATACAAATATACACACATTTAGGTCAGATTTACACATATATACAAATATACACACATTTAGGTCAGATTTACACATATATACAAATATACACACATTTAGGTCAGATTTACACATATATACAAATATACACACATTTAGATCAGATTTACACATATATACAAATATACACACATTTAGGTCAGATTTACACATATATACAAATATACACACATTTAGGTCAGATTTACACATATATACAAATATACACACATTTAGGTCAGATTTACACATATATACAAATATACACACATTTAGGTCAGATTTACACATATATACAAATATACACACATTTAGATCAGATTTACACATATATACAAATATACACACATTTAGGTCAGATTTACACATATATACAAATATACACACATTTAGATCAGATTTACACATATATACAAATATACACACATTTAGGTCAGATTTACACATATATACAAATATACACACATTTAGGTCAGGTTTACACATATATACAAATATACACATATTTAGGTCAGATTTACACATATATACAAATATACACACATTTAGATCAGATTTACACATATATACAAATATACACACATTTAGGTCAGATTTACACATATATACAAATATACACCCATTTAGGTCAGATTTACACATATATACAAATATACACACATTTAGGTCAGATTTACACATACATACAAATATACACACATTTAGGTCAGATTTACACATATATACAAATATACACACATTTAGGTCAGATTTACACATATATACAAATATACACACATTTAGGTCAGATATACACATATACAAATATACACACATTTAGGTCAGATTTACACATATATACAAATATACACACATTTAGGTCAGATTTACACATATATACAAATATACACACATTTAGGTCAGATTTACACATATATACAAATATACACACATTTAGGTCAGATTTACACATATATACAAATATACACACATTTAGGTCAGATTTACACATATATACAAATATACACATTTAGGTCAGATTTACACATATATACAAATATACACATTTAGGTCAGATTTACACATATATACAAATATACACACATTTAGGTCAGATTTACACATATATACAAATATACACACATTTAGGTCAGATTTACACATATATACAAATATACACACATTTAGGTCAGATTTACACATATATACAAATATACACACATTTAGGTCAGATTTACACATATATACAAATATACACACATTTAGATCAGATTTACACATATATACAAATATACACACATTTAGGTCAGATTTACACATATATACAAATATACACACATTTAGGTCAGATTTACACATATATACAAATATACACACATTTAGGTCAGATTTACACATATATACAAATATACACACATTTAGGTCAGATTTACACATATATACAAATATACACACATTTAGGTCAGATTTACACATATATACAAATATACACACATTTAGGTCAGATTTACACATATATACAAATATACACACATTTAGGTCAGATTTACACATATATACAAATATACACACATTTAGGTCAGATTTACACATATATACAAATATACACACATTTAGGTCAGATTTACACATATATACAAATATACACATTTAGGTCAGATTTACACATATATACAAATATACACATTTAGGTCAGATTTACACATATATACAAATATACACACATTTAGGTCAGATTTACACATATATACAAATATACACACATTTAGGTCAGATTTACACATATATACAAATATACACACATTTAGGTCAGATTTACACATATATACAAATATACACACATTTAGGTCAGATTTACACATCCAGGTGTGGCAGATAGTTTGTTGAAACCACCTTCTAAAACACCTTCTACCAAAATGAAAACTGTCTCTAATGCGTTTCCTCATTTGTCGTTCATCTGATTCTGACATCTCAGTCTGTTCTGGGGTTTTTTAACAGACTTCCTTGAACTGGACTGAGGAAATCCCCTTCAGTGTTTTGCATTGATGCCAACTTATCACTTTTGCTGCTAGATTTAGCAACTCATCAGACTGCCCTACCAGCAGCAACTTTTGTTGTTTAAAAAAATAAAAACTAAACAACTTAGCAATAAATTTAGGTACTTTTTTTTACCTCCGCCAAGGAGGTTCTGTTTTTGCCGGCGTTGGTTTGTCTGTTTTTCTGTCTGTGTGCAAGATAAGTCAAAAAGTTATGGACAGATTTGGGTGAAAATTTCAGGAAATGTTGAAACTGGCACAAGGAACAAATGATTACATTTTGGTGGTGATGGGGGGGGGGGGGTAGATTTATCTATCTATCTATCTATCTATCTATCTATCTATCTATCTATCTATCTATCTATCTATCTATCTATCTATCTATCTATCTATCTATCTATCTATCTATCTATCTATCTATCTGTAGAGACTCCACTATCATTGAATCTCTCTACACTGTTTGATGATCTTCTCCACTTTTGGAAACTCTGATGTGAAAGACTCGCTCCTACATCGTTCATTACAAGTACATGCACATTTGCAAATATGCAAATTAGGCAACGACTTCATTTAGCAACTTCTAGCAACTTTTAGGAAAGAAAATAGATACTTTCCTTCCTGACGAGTCAGAAACACTGACACTGTGTCCTTGACAACAGTCTGCAGTTCATGGTCACGTGGTCATAATGGGTGAAAACCAGTCCAGTTTGTGTCCACACCTATTTCCTCTGAACTGGAGTTCATCCAGGCAGACACACCTCTGAGCACAAAGCAGTGATTAGATCAACTCTGAGATTCACACTCATACTTTTATTTTATGTTTGTTTAACCAGGAAAGACAGATTAAGGAAACGTTCTTATCTACGACTGTGGCCTGGCAGAAGGCAAAAGGCTTCTGAGGAAGAAGGAAAAGGAAGCTAAAACATACATGAAAGCTAAACAAACATCAAAACAGTAGTTAAAGTTAACATATTAACAAAAAATTCACAGGCACAGTTAAAATATAAACATAAAACAGCCTAAAAATGATCAGGGGTTAGAGCTTTAAAGTCTGCCTTGGAGATGAGAGCGTCCAGTCCTAGTGTTTCTGCTGCTCAGTCCTGTCTCTGTGAAAGCAGCACAAACCTGACAAACAACAGTTCTGTACGTTAACATGTGGGTTAGTAATGACGGTCAGTTCAGGGAAGAACACAGAGTGAAGTGGTGGAGGACGTCAAAGCTTCTGGAGTGAACCTGTACATGATAATGAGTAAATGAATCAAACATGGGATGGTCATTTGAACCAGTGTTTGTCTGGAGGTGGAACTGAAAAGGAACACATTCTACAGAGGAACCCCATTTTTGATTTAACCTTTAACTGTAATCTGTCAACATGGATGAAAAAGGACAGAGTTGTCTATCCACACTCCCACATATTTATATTCAGTAACCTGGTCTGGGATGGTCCCATTAAGCGTGGACTTACTGGAGGGGTTTGAAGGTATTAAACAGTTTAGATCAGTCGATGGTTTATGGATGTTTGGGTCTTTAAGTATGAAACTTTTTCAACAGCGGAGTTTTCTGTACATCTAATGTATCGTCCACAGTCGGCCTTTGACTCTGTTGTGTGTTTTCTTTGTGTTTCCGTGGCTTCAGTCTGTAACAAACATCTGCGTTCATTAAAGTTTCAGTGAAACCCTTCTGTACTATTGTTGTTGGTTTCATTTTGACTCTTACTGACGCTGTGTTCAGACATGACTCCACCCACATACCACAAATAACACATACTTTGTTCATGAGCCAAGGCGAGGCAGGTTTATTTACATGGAGCCAATTTAGGGCAATAAGTTTTGGATATGAAAAAATAAAATTTGAAGCTGAAAATTTAAGTTTTGATCTTAAATTGTGAAAAATACAACAATGTATTCAAATTAAAAATAAGTGTATGAAAAGTTTTTTCAGATTTAATATAATTAGATTCACTTCGGTAATTCTTTTGAATAAATTAAATAAAATAAATTAAAATTGGTCAGTGCAATTGTGGTCACAAAGTTATCATTGTTGTTTGTTTGTATTTATTTATTTATTTATTTCTTAACAAAAAGCCTTAATCATTAAGGTTTAATGTAATGAAAAAAGTGATCATAAATACCAATAATCATAATGATTCTCTGAGAAAAATGTCTTAATATCCTGATTGAAAAAAAGGTTTGATATTTGGAAAAGTCACAACATTAGAAGAAAGATGAGAAGAAAAAACACAGCATTAACAACATTATTTATTTTTAGTAAAAGCCTTATTACAATGAGAAAAGTTACAATAGATAACATGACAAAAATCATAATTGAAAAAAACATTTGTTTGGACAAAAAAATTCGTATCACTAAGAGAATTTTATATATATATATGTGTGTGTGTGTGTGTGTGTGTGTGTGTGTGTGTATGTATGTATATATGTACCATATATATATAAATATATATGTGTGTGTGTGTATATACATATATATACACACACATATATCTATGTATTTATTGTTAGAAAAACTCAATATTATGAGAAAAATACTTATATTAACACAATAAAGTGATAATAAAAAACACAAATCATAATTCAGTGAGAAAAAAATAATAAATTACTTTAAAAAAAAACCATGCAAAAAAAATATTTTGAGATAAATTTTTTTTAATGAAAGAAATCAGGTTTATCACAAAATGTTATGTAATGTTATTATAATAAAGCAATAATTTTCAGAGGAAACAGAGTCATCTCAGGAATAAAGTCCTCTTATTTTTAAGAAATCAATAAGAAATGAGTCATAATATTTTGACATTAAAATCATTATATTAAACTTACAAGTGTCATTGTAACTCATGTTTTTGTCACATAGAATATAAATTTAAACAAACAAGAAGAAGAAGATGGAAATGATCATTTCTGTACGACATAAAGAAACCAAATAAGTCAAACCAGTTTCACAGTAAAAACAGACCACAGCAAGTAGAAATTACATAAAGTATTATCAGCAAAATGTTTGTTCTGAACACACTGACATTAAGTTCTTATCAGTATGTTTCTAATGTGCATGAGTTTTAAAATTCTGAAAATCCATCCTATAATAAACAGTGTTAAATTCCTGCACTAACACTCTTCAACCTAGTGAGTACAAAATACACACTGACACATTTTAGCACAAAAAATAATGTTTATGAACCAGTGTTGATGTTAATCATTAACATGACAGGATGAAAAAAATAAAAAATAAAATAAGCTATCCAATTTTTATGTAGGATATTGGAAAAAATTATGTTTTTTGCTTCCAAAACGTTGTTTATTTACATTATAAACATGGCATTTAAAGGGGTAAAAATATTTATTTTTGTTTATGGCTCAAGTTGATGAAATACAAAAGACACGTAGAAAAAAAGCAAAGAAAACATTGTATGAAAAGTACAATACAATACAAAAATGTACAAAGTAGTGAAATCATTTGTGGTGAAGTGAAAACCTAAGGATAATTTTTGAGTCTTTATTTAAGATTGTTGTAAAAAAAAAAAAAAAAAAAAAAAAGCTACAGTGAAGTGCACCAGTTTCACATTTTATAGGTTAAATGTCTGAAAATGTGTTTGTAATCTTATCCTAAGGGGACTCTGAACCTTCTGTAATAAACAAGCAAAGAACGGAAAAGAAACCCATAAAAACCAAGAACAACCAGACATCAGCAAAAAAACTGAACAACCTGGAAATGAGCAACGAGAGAAGAGGAACAAAGGTCAAAGTACCTTTTCATGATCTTTTATTGTTCATTTCTCTCCAGACGCTCATTCATTTTATTTATCTAAAGTCTGCTCGTTTTTTCACTGGTTTATTTGAATTGACAAACAGTTCAGGGGAGACCTCCTTCTGTTCATGTTCAGTGTTAATGTGGAATCAGTTCTGTAACAGTCTCCATTCAGTGGACTGAATATGGGTCCAGTCCTTCAGGTTTTCAGCTGCTGACGCCTGGAACCAGCTTCAGTCTGAGCTCCGACTAACACGGATTCCTTTGGCTGAGTTTAAAGACAGAGTTAAATCTGTGGAATCAAAGCTGCACATGCTTTTACTGAAAACATGTTGTAGCGTAGAAGTCTCTATAAACAAAAAATATTGGGCGCCAGACAGGAGAGGAGTTAAATTACACCTCAACCTGTCTAATTTATAACATATTTAATTTAAATGAGTGAAAAACCCCCAGCTGCTCACTTCACTACTACTACAAAAAAACCCATACAGTCAGACCACACCGTAAACTTCAGGTTGCTTACTTTTCTTTTTTTAAATCAGGACTAACCTGGTTAAATAATAAAGCTCTCTTAAAGGTGCGGCAGACTTTCGTCACCATTTTTTCCTCAGATCTGTCCATCCTCAGTCATATCCTCAGTTTCATGAATGTGTTCGTCTGTCTGCCATTACTCACCTGAATCTCTTCCTCATGGTGAACAGTTTCTTAGTTCCATCCACCAGAAACAAACCATGTGTTTACAAACAGAGCCAGGAGGGAACTCGGGCATTTTCGGAATTTTGTCGCGATGTGCATTGTGGGAAGTGGAGGTTTGCGCAGCTGTCTTATTTTTCAGTCATCATTGCATATACCCTCTTCTAAATCCCTCTAATGCATCATCCAGTCATATTTGATCCAAATTGTTAATTTTTTTCCCCTCGGATGGTGAAGCCATGACCCGCCCTCCTCTGCCTCTAATTGGCTAGTACTCAGTACCTTCACTGATTAGATTGGTTAACTTTAGGCATGAGGACTGATGAGCCAATCAGAGGCAGAGTAGGGCGGGTCATGCCCAGGAAAATATTGCTAACTACCACTGTCCGCCTCTGGAACCTGACTGGACACCTCTGCAGGTACCAGTGCCACCCCAGTTGATTGACAGGTCACTGTAAGTCTCATTGAAACATACGCGATTATTGGAAATGCGAAACAGAAAGGCAGAATAAATGTCTTTCAAATGAATGACACATATCGAGAGAACCTACTTTGATGGAATACAGTAGAGATAGATAGATAGATAGATAGATAGATAGATAGATAGATAGATAGATAGATAGATAGATAGATAGATAGATAGATAGATAGATAGATAGATAGATAGATAGATAATGTAATAATACAATAAACAAAACACCTATAGTATGCACAACATACAATAATTTATCTCACAGCGATATCAAAAAGTCTAATGGCAGCCGGCAGGAAGGACCTCCTACTGCGTTCAGTCCTGGACCGATGTAGGCTAATGTTAAGGCTAATGTTATGAAAGGCTAATGCTATTGTGGCAGTGAGCGGGGAAATCAAATTACCAGGGGAATTTCACCCCTGGGAAAATTATACAAATAAAAGTTAACTAGCAAGGTCACACAGGTTCGTAATGATCCACCCGGGAGAGATAATGTTTAGTTAAAGAAAGATTTTTATTTAACAATGATTAAACAGTTAACAAAAAAACTAAAATGTCACAAACACCAGGCCTTCAGCCAGCACTCAGGCTGACGAAAACAAAATAAGGGAGGACAGGGCTGAGACTTACCACTGCGGCAGGAAACCAAAAATAAGGGGAAGGGTCCACCACCACACCTGTGACATGACACACACACAAAAAAGAACACAAGGAAACCGTGAAAACGCCACCACCAGGTTGGACTGCCGCTCGGGTACCCAGCACCTGTACCACAAGGAAAAACAAGAGAAACGACCATTAATAAAACAGCCTGAGTGCCTTGGGTCACTGGTGGCTGATAGTGAACAATTAAAACTCACATACACACACTCACACGCATCCATCCAACATCTCTGTGATTAACTCAAAATATTGAAAACCATGACCCAGGAGCAGTAGAAGTGTGGACACAGTTCAGTCCGGGAGTTCAAATACAGTCCGTTTAAGGGTTTTACTGTCAAAGGCCTGTTCTATGCACAGTTCAGGGTCAAAACATGTCAAAATGAACGTTTATATAAAATAAAACAGATTATTTCCACGTCTACATTTAAGTCTTAGTGTCACAGCCCTGACACAAACAAACATGCACTGGTTCATTTCATCTCAGTCTGTTTCCACAAGTATTTGACATGTGAGTGAGTTCAGTTTAAACACTGAACTGGATCCAGAGAACCTGTTAAAAAAACACTAATAGTATCTGTGTTTTCTATTTCTGTTTAATTTATTTGTACACTGTCACATTCTTTAAATCATGTTACCAGACTCAGTGAAGAGAAAAAGAAAAGGAAGCGGTCATTGTTTTTTTTCCCCAATAAAATATGTTTTTACCAGTGCACTGAAGAGTAGGAAATGCTTCAATGTATTTATTTATGTGTTTCCAGTGTAACCTACTGTTCAACTTTATCTGTTTAACACATTTTGGATTCAGGAGCTGGTATCTGTAAACACAAATGAAATAAATAAGGAAATATTAAATAAATGAAGAGTAAGCCTGTAACGGTACACAAAATTTGCGGTTCGGTACATTTTCGGTTTTCAAAGCCACGGTTTGGTTTTTTTTTTTTTCGGTTCAGTACGGGAAGAAAGAAAACCCCTCAGAATGTCTATTAATGCATTTATGATTTTTTTTTAACATTTTCCCCCAATTTTTGGAGACAATAGAATATAGAAAAACAGGAATAATATAATTCTGCTGCTACAAATCAAATAGAAAATAAAATAAATTATTAATATTACTAAATGTATTTTAAACATTAGTATTGCACTTTTCCCTGAAAGGTAGTTTCGAACAAACAAGAAAAATCTAATCACAGTTCTGTCAGTTCACATTCTGCAGAAAAATAACAAAAAAATTCCACATGAAGTGCAACATTAACAAGAGGGTAAACTGGTATTCTGTTGAAACAAACTGAAGAGAAACTCTGACAACACAATGAACCAAATTATTTATTTTAAGACAGAGAACAAACTGTTTAGGACACTGTGTATATGTGTGCCTGTGTGCACAGGGGATTTTTTTTTTTTTTTTTGTCGGAGCCGGGGGGTACGGGGGGGCGTGCAGTTATATACCTGGGGGTGTGGTCCATAACTAACGTAACGAACGCTGTCGTGAAACAAAAGTGAAACTTTACATACTTTCAACGCTCTAGTTATTCCTCTATTATACAGCGTACGTGATAGACAGACAGACAGAGCTAGTGTAAGTGTTTTAGAACTACCGTCGTTCCTCGGGGCCAAACAACGTCCGTCTTATCTCCGTCTCTTTCCTGGTTGTCGTCTTTCACCTGAACCTGAACTGATCCAAACTGGACTGGACTGATGGTGGAGGGTCTGCAGTCTCTTCCTTCCAGGTTCACATCATATTTGTTGTTTTTTTCACCTTATATCAGCTGCTATTTCATATTTTGGGTCCGTGTGTGCTCCTTCAGTATGTCCGTGTGAAACTTACGTGGATTTAAAGTTCTGTATCGAACGACGTCTTTCATTCCTTTTTCTTTTTCTCATCACACTGTGCCGTTTCGGTACAGCTGTGTACCGAACTGAACAGGTGTGAACTGAAACGGTTCGGTTTGGTACGTGTACCGTTACAGGCCTAATGAAGAGTGGTGTTGTTGTTGTTGTTGTTGTTGTTGTTGTTGTTGTCGTATAAAAGTAAAAATGAGTGTTTTGGCACCAGAAGTTACCATATTTGAACAAAAGGGGCAGAACTGCGGGCTAACTTTTCAACACAATAAAACAAAGTTCATTAAGTATTTGTTCGACAACATTTAACGTGAAAAACAATAATCTGGTAAGAATCAGAAAGTCTGACTCAGCAAACAGCGAAATGATTGACAGGTGTTGCTGTCAATCAAGATGTAAATACAGCATTTGTTGTAGGAAAGTAAAAGGAGTAAAAAAAAACAAACAAAAAAAAGACAATGGTCAAGTTGTGTTGTGTTTAAACTAAAATACACTCAAATGTTCTGTTTGTGAGTTTTTGTTTTTTTTTACCTGTTCCAGTTTTCTGTTTGTTTAGTGTCAGTCACATTTGGCATCAGGACATAGAAACAGTTCTTCTGGTGCTTTATGAATATGTGTCTCATGGGAAAAGAAACAAACCTGATGCATAGTCTGATGTGAAGTGGAATATTTGGGTTTTCTCAGTTTTTCTCATCTTCGCTGTCAGTGAAAATGCAAAGTTTAACCAAGAACAGAAATGAATCGTGTTCAAATTGGACCGAAAAGAAACCACTCAGTCCACAGCACAGACAAGTTCCACATGAGGGTTTTGATTTTTATCACATTCATTATTTTAGTGGCAAAAGTACTCACATTCTGTACTTCAGTAAAAGTACAGCTACTTATGTGAAAAAATACTCTCATAAAAGTAGAAGTACTGATTTGAGTAAAAAAAAAACACAAAAAAAAAAGTACAACTTCTCAATTGTAATAAAGTACAAAAGTGAAAAGTAAATCTGGATTCTTTTGCCATGAATAAAACAATACTTTGGTCAGAAATATTTACTGTGGAATTAAAACTTTTATGATTTTTTTCTGCTTAAATGAGTCCTGAACCGGGTCTGGTACCCGACTGGACCCACATCAGAATAGTCTGAAAAAGTACCGAGTCTGTTCTGAGAGTGTAGGGAGTATAAAGTACAGATAGTGATGCAAAAATGTAGGGAGTAAAAGTAAAAAGTTACCAGAAAAATAAATACTCAAGTAAAGTACAGATACTAAAAACATCTACTTAAGTACAGTAACTAAGTACTTATACTTCGTTCCTTCCCACCTTGGATTATTTGATTGTGGTTGTTACTTAAACATGATGATTCTGCGCTCATCTACACATTCATCACTGTAAGTCGTATTTCCTGCAGTTCCTGAAGGCACCACAGTTACACCTTCATCTAACTCACAGGTGTCAAACATCCGGCCCGCCAAAGGGTCCAGTCTGGCCCTTGGGATGAATTTGTGAGATGCAAAAATTACACTAAGATATGAACAATCCTTTCAGTTCAGGTTCCACATTCAGACCAATTCAGTCTCAAGTGGGCGGGACCAGTCAAATACTATCAGAATAACATAGAAATAATGACAACTCCAAATGTTTCTCTTTGTAAATGTAAATATTTTCATGTATTTACATTAAAACAAAGTATAATTTTGCAAAAAATGAGAATAACCTGAAATGTCTTAAAGGTCCCGTATTATGCAAATGTCACTTTGTGACAGTTTTCTTACAGTAGTGTGTGTTGCAGTAGCCTCATTATGAGGTTGGAGTTTGAAAACTGTCTGTTTCCTCCTGCCTTGCTACACCACACTTTGTGAAAATGCCTGCTCAAACGGCCGAGTTTGAGTTGGGTCCGTTTATGACGACATAAGCGGATTTAACTCCTCCCCCTGACTGTGTCCCTACCCTGGCAAAGCGAGCCCCGCCCTGGCAAAGTACCTGTTGGACAACAAACATGGCGAAGGCGAGACACGCAAGTTGTGGTGTTGTTGGCTGCACACACCAACACCATAGTTTAGTTTTGCTCCCCACTTCCGAGCCTCTCCGTAAAAAGTGTCTGGATTCTATCTGTGATGGTCATGGACCAAACAACATTCCCAAACGCTTGTATGTGTGTGCCCGGCATTTCACGGACGAGTGTTTTTTAACATGGGCCCATACAGCTGCGGCTTAGCACAAAGACTCCGAATCAAGAAGGACGCAGTACCAACGCTTCGAGACCCAAGTACAAGTGTGGGAGATGGAAGTTCTGATCATTTGTTTGTATCTTTACTGCATAACCCTACATTACGGATAAGCTGGTGGGTGTTGATGTGTACGTCTAACGTTAGCATGGCAGCTAACATAGCTCGGTTACTGCTGCTAATGTTTGCGTCCCCGTTAACATGCAAGAGCTGATAATATCAAGAGACATTGAACAGAACTACTTTGAACACGGGCCTTTTGTGGTTAGCATCAGTACAGTTAGCATCAGGCTTGTTAGCAGCTGCCTGCATTAGTGGCGGCAGGCGGCTTTCCGTGTCAGGTCCACGAACCCGACACAACACCGCCGTTTTCCGTCGGGGCTCAATCACGCCTCAAGGCAAAGAAAGCCAGTGTTTGGAAAGATGTTCTGTCTGAGACATGTGTATTGTAGACGAGAGAGCCATGGCTTCACAGTGAACATTAGCGCGTAGTACCGCTAGCGTAAGCCGCGTCCTCTCCCAGAGAGGGGAGGGGGAGTGGGCGTGGACAGATGCGTTCATTTGCATACCCGGAAGCAGGCCCAGAAACGGCCTGTTCTGAGGAGGGCTGGGGAGAGGGACTTTTTCGACCGCTGAAACTCCGAACAAAGGATGATTTTGGGGTGAACAAACTTAAATACTATGTTTTTGGGCTTCTGAGACCTATATGACGTGACTGAAAAATAGCATAATACGGGACCTTTAAGAGAAGCGAGTATAATTGTACCAATATTCTGCTGTTACTCAATGTTTTGTGTGTTTGTATTTGATCCACTGTGATCTGTAAGTTAGAATGTACATGTGTAAATGATAAACTGAGGCAGAATATTATTAAAATTACACTTATTTTTTTCAGTTTTTTCTGGTTAATCACATCTTTTGAAAGGATAGTTTGTAGATGTAAACCTGTTCATAATGTAAATGAACTTTTTTCACTCTGAAACATAGAGAAAACTTTGGAGTTGACATTATTTATATATTATTGTGTTATTATTTTACTGGTCCGGCCCACTTCAGATCAAATTTAGCTGAATGTGGCCCCTGAAATAAAATGAGTTTGACAGCCCTGATCTAACTGGTCCGGCTGGACTTCCTCTGGGTCCTAAAGTCCACTGACAGCTCATTCATTAAAGTTCAACAGGGGCCTGTTCCAGAAAGTGGGTTCTGTGAAACCTGAGTCTGTTGTAACGGCCCTGGGGTCCTGTGGGGGGTCCTCTGGGGGGTGCTGTGGGGGGTCCTCTGGGGGGTGCTGTGGGTTCTTCCAGCTCCTGTTTTCTAACAGACACCTGAAGGGGACATCAGAACCACCTGTGGCGCCCAGAGTTCTGTCCTTAAACAGTCTGCCTGTAGCTGTCTCTCTCTCTCTCTCTCTCTCTCCTCGCTGCCTTCACAGGTCCTCGGTTCTTCATCCCTTGGTTTGGTTTTGTTGCTTTAACCCTTTCATGCACAGTGCTCACTCCAGTGGACAGTTACTCTTGTATGTTCATGGGTTTAGTTGTTTTAGTTCCAGATCAGCCCACACAGTGGACACTTCTGCACCATCCCATAAACTGCAGTTCATACCATTATTGTAACTTTGCTGTTCTTCATTGGTTCTTTAGTGGAAATCAATTGTTAATATTTATTTTTTGCATATTATCTCCATGAAGTGAGTAATAACTAGTATTAGAATCTGTTCAAATGTGAGAGAACATCAGGTTAGCTGCATTAAACATGGCTTCATTTCACTGTTTTCAGATCACTTCATGATATTGGGTTTCAAATCCATGTTTCTTTGCTTCAAGAATAAAATTCATGGTGGAGCTGAGTGGACATTTTTGTAACTCCATGAAAAACAAAAAATTCAATCACATTGGGGTTTTTTTCATGCCTAAAGAGAAATAAACACAATCAGGAAAAAAAAAATCTTGATTAAGGTTCTCATAATTCATGTGTGAAAGGGTTAATGTTTGCTTCTGTTCTGTACTTTCCAACACTTACATAAACACATGTTCACTCCTGCACACCGACACTACTGACATGACTGATGACTCATTTACATTCTGGAATATACTTTATTTGTCTTTTTCTAATTTGGTTTAATTTGATTTAATAAAGCATTCTTGTGTTAAACTTCTTTTTTGGTGTGTTCTCCTTCTTTGTTGTGGTCTCTGAGCCAGGTCATAACGATGTGAACCCTGACATGAGGGGAACTCTGGGTTTTCTGTTCCAGAAGGGGAGATAGTCAGACCCTGAGTCTGTCGCCATGGTAACTGAATCCGTGAGCATAACCCGCTTGGTGGCAGGTTTTCTTTAAGAAACCAGAATATCACCTGACTCCTCCCACCTGAAACACCTGACTCCTCCCACCTGAAACAGGCTGTTAGACATGGATTGTCTGGACAAAGACTTAAAAACACAGTTAATACGCAGTGATTTAACGTCAGGAGAGGATTTTCAGACGGAGCAGATGTACGATCATTTCCTGATGGATATTTCTTCATCCATGTCTGTGGATTTGAGGTTGAACAATATAAGTTCAGCTTCTTCCTCCTTCATTTCAGACAAAGTGTTGTAACAGAGCCACAGTGAAATAAGTGTACAGTATGGGAATTATTTTTCTTTTGTTGGTGATTACCTTCAGTATTTTAGACTGTTCTCTTTAAATCCATTATTTTTTTCCTTTTGTTCACTTTTATGTTATTCCTACTTACGTTGGACAGAAAGTTTATTCATACCTTTTCAATCTTACACTCTGTATTAAATCCTAAATTATATTTTAAATGATGTCAGAGACCTTCTGCTGTAAACTCAGACTCAGATCAGTGATCATCTTCATTTTGCTGCTCTTCCAAATATGACAGTGTGTGTAGATGGAACACACGTTCTTATCACTGCTCCTGCACAAACAGACTATGTCCACAGGAAGTCCTTCCACAGCAGCAACGTCCAGGTATCATCACTAATATGTTGAAAATGACAGTATACGTCACAATAAACAGCAGATAATAATAATAATAATAATAATAATAATAATTATGCCATTCTCTGCATTATCAAGCTCATTATGATCCAGCACACATCAGTACAAATGTAGAAATAAAGTGTCCTGGATCTGTACCTGACTGCACATACACTCAGAGTATAGTCTGATCCACAGATGTGCATGTGTTCAGTAACTGAACACTGTGCAATGATCATGTTTGTCTCCCTGACATAAACACACCCACGTGTCTCCACTTTCCTTCCAGGACAGACTGATGGTTCCTACTGGGAGACAGAGGACATCCATGCCAGCCTTCTCTGCTGACCCCTGACCCTGATCCTGACCCTGGTCCAGGCCCCAAAGGTGTTTGAATGTGGTCCACTACAGGACTAGAGCTGGGGTCCAGGATGGAAGGACGTCAGATTTAATTGACAGGAATTTCTTTTCAGATGAATCCACTGTCACAGTCATCAGCAGTCAAATAAAGACAAAGAATTCACATTTGGTTGTTGTTCTTTCTTCTCTAACAGTAAAAATACAACAGTTCAAATCTATAATATTGTTCCAACAGTTTCCATCTATTACCTGGAACAATGCAACAATATTATTCCTATCAGTTATTAATCATTTTGATTTGGAGTAAAAGACATTGGTTCATATCCATTATTATTTTTGGTGCTAGTTCACTTCCTGTTATTAAAAGTCATATTCCTTTTCACTGTTTGTTTTTTGTCTGATTTTGTAAATTCTGATCCATCCACTAAATCCATCCCATAATAAACAGTGTTAAATTCCTACACTAACACCCCTCTACCATGTGAGTACAAATACACACTGACATATTTTACATTTAACATGTGACCAATAATAATAATAATATGAACCAGTGTTGGTGTGAATCACTGACAGATGACAGGAGGAACTAACAAAATAAAATAAAATAATCCAATGTTTATGGAGAATATTGGAGAAAATAATATTTTTGTGTTTTTTGCATCAAAAAATGGTTTGTTTACATTAAAAACATGTCATTTAAAGGGTTAAAAATATAACAGATTGTCTTTGGTATTTTTATTTTACCAGCTGACAGGCCGTAAGCTGTTGTCATTGTCTGTTACAAAACTTTCAATCGTCTTCTTCTCCGAAACTCCAGTTCTGATTGACTTCAAACTTGGTATACAGCTTCTGTATGATGATGTCACCACAAGGGATTGAAATTATTTCAATCTGGATCTGATTCTGGATTTGGTGCCACTTTGAAAAATGTTCCCATAATAACAGATAGGAAGTGGATTGATCCAATAAATCAGTATCAATGATATCAATTTGGAATTTGAATTTTTTCCAGATCTGATTGGAATATGAGCAAAACATGGGCTATTTCTGTAATAGAATAAATACAAAGAACTGGGAGATAATAAATGACATCTGGATACATTTCCCAAAGCTTTGAATTTGGCCGCTAAGCTCCAGGGCCATTGGTCCGATTTTTGTTTATGGCTAAAGTTGATACAAAAAGAAATGTAAAAAAGTTTAAAATAAACCGTATGTAAAACCATGACATGACACGACTACGACACTGTGCAGATTCGGCGCTCTCAGTGGTTAGGGTGGGGCCTGTGGGCAGGGCCTGTGGGCGGATACCAGACAGTTCAAACGTGACTGACTTCTGATGTTTTTATTGGTGTTTTTTCTCACATTTTCACACAACAAATCCAACCACTGGACTCATGTCGAAGCACGCCAGAATGGGAATTTTTTTTTTTTTTTTTTTGTGCTTTAAGTTTTTATTGATTTGATCATATTTTCAGACATTTAAAAAAAGGAAAAAAAAAACAAAGAGAAAAAAAATAAAGAAAAGGAAAGACAAAAAGAAAGTAAAGCTGCAAGCAGCATTGGGCGGGACCTCGCACTCTGGCCAGGTTCCGTCTCCCATCCCACCAACCGTCACCTGTTCCACCTCCCGTCCCTCCACCCGTCCTTGTGTTTTCAGGCAGTTTACTTATTGATACTCATTATTTAGCATTTTTAATAAGGATTTTATTTTGAAAAATCTTGTGTGTGTGTGTGTGTGTGAGTGAGTGAGTGAGAGAATCAGTTAGGGGAGGATAAACATGGCAGATGCCCCTGATCACCACTAATGACCTGTGGAGGAGACATGGGTGTTTATGTTAAATTAACTACAAACCCACCTGTCTAACAAACTGACATCTATCCATAACCACACCTCCAAACTCTAAAATTCTTGCACGTGGGCTCGGTCTCTAATTAAAGCTGCAAGCAGCATTGGGCGGGACCTCGCACTCTGGCCGGGTTCCACCTCTCATGCCGCCACCTGTCACGCCTCCCTCCACCCGTTCTTGTTTTTTTTTGGCAATTTTATGTTTTTTTCCTCGCATATTTAATAAGACTTTTATTTTGAAAAACCCTACTGTGTGTGTGTGTGTGTGTGTGTGTGTGTGAGAGAGAGTGAGAGAGAGAGAGAGAGAGAGAGAGAGAGAGAATCAATTTGAATCGTTTTCTCATTATGCAGGTTAGATCAGTAATAGTAGTAGTAATATATGTAGTAGTAGTAATAGTAATATATGTAGTAGTAGTAATAGTAATATATGTAGTAGTAGTAATAGTAATATATGTAGTAGTAGTAATAGTAATATATGTAGTAGTAGTAAGAGTAATATATGAAGTAGTAGTAATAGTAATATATGTAGTAGTAGTAGTAGTAATATATCGAGCAGTAGTAGTAGCAGTAGTAGTAGTAACAGTAGTCCTTTGCACTACTTCTCATGTTATTTTGCACTACTTAACTTCAATGTTTTACAAATACCTTAGTTTGCAATACTTTTTATTTTTCAATGTAAATAACTGTCCCTTTGCTTATATGTGTTGTTGTTTTACTGAAATTTGTTGTTGTTTTACTGATATTTGTTGTTGTTTTACTGATATGTGTTGTCTGTCTGTAAATTCTTGCTCTGAACCTCAGCTTTACCTCAGTTTAATTCTACTTGGGACAATGATGATCAAGAGATTCTGATTCTGATCTGGTCAAACACATGGGGGGTCACCATGGAAACTGTGGACAAACCCACATGGTACCCTTATGTGCAGCCCAAATGGAACCCTTCTGGGGCCCACATGAACATGCTGGATGGGATGTTTTGTTTGTAACTCATTCCATCTCACAGCGAAAAGCAACAAATACTTAAAAAAAAAAAATCAGCAGAAAGACAAAGAAAATACAAAATAGAACCCAACAAACAGATTCCTATTTTCCCCAGTGGTGATCGTTGAATCCTCTGAGTCATGTGACTTGTTGGTTGGTGGTGAGTGTAAACCTTGAACTGAGGCAGTGTATTGTTTGACCAGCAGAGGGCGCCGTTACAGCCTCTGAGTGCGACGCTGCTGCTGCTTGAAGGCCACCACGAACTTCCAGGTTTCCACGAACCGGAACATCGCGATTTCGTCGGGGAAGTTCTTCCTCACGTCCTCCGAACTGTTCTCTATGTAGTCCACCAGAGTCTCTTTGATGCTGCGACAAAAACAACAGCACAGAGTTCAGGCTGGAATTCTAAGCAATTTCTTTTTTATTTTTTAATTTAATTTTTATTTTTATTGAAGTGTAAGAGACCCAACATTTTCCAGTCACATCAGTCTGTCACATATTCCTCACAGTGTTCACATTCAAGAAGAACATTCTCCATCAAAACGAGGCTCAGTGAGGCTCATACATTTCTGATTGTCCCATTGTCTGAGGGATTGGAATTTTTTTTTTTTTTTTTCAAACATTCAGAGAGAACAGAATGGACATATCTAGCTTTGTATAACATTCAATAGAAGAGAAAGATTATGAGCGATATGTATACAGACTGAAAATAAAAAATAAAGTACATATTAAATCAAATAGTCTCCTTTTATATCACCATGGTAACATTTGGCATGTATTGTTTCAAATTGTACGCAATTTCAATTTTCAATTTTGTTTTTCAAGCAGTCTTGGAATTTGCACAAACACAAGGAACACAACACAACACAACAGGAAAAACGACATCCAGAATGGAGTCAAACTCATCGTTAAAGTTAGTTTAATAACAGAGGTGTGATGCTATAGGTCAGTAATACCTGGGGTGTCAGACTGGGGGGGGGGGTCAGGTGACCTGTTTACAGACTATGAACTCTTTGTCTTTGTACGTCTGTCATTAGAAGTGTTAGTGCCCGCCCTCTGCAGGTGTGTCAGTCATTTGTAGAAACAGGAAGTTACTGTTTACACAATAAAAGCTCTGTTCAGCAATGAATGGTTTCTATTCACTCAGATGAGATCAGGGGTGTCAAATCTACGGCCCAGGGGCCAAAACAGGGCCACCAAAGGGTCTGATCCGGTCCACTGGATGAGTTTGTGAAATACAAAAATTACACCAAAGGCATTGGCTGAATCCCAGATCACCCCTTGGCCCCTCCCCCTTACCCCTCCCCCTCAGTTCTGCGCATACATGTGAAGGGGTAGTGTTGTCCTGATTCTCAGTTAGTCGGAGGGGAGGGGCTAAGGCGGAGGGCTGTTTGACCCTAAAAACTGAGATATTTCAGGACCACACTACGAGCAGAGCAGTAGGAGAAATCTCCCATAATTCAGTTCCACTCATGGGTCAGATGGAGGTAAACACAGCAAAACAGAGCAGCAGTGACCAAAGAAACACACAAATGGACAGATTTACTGCAGAAACTGAATCATGTGATCATCTGTTTAATGCCGTTTCAATGTGTTATAGATCGCATTTCTGTGGTTTATAGTTGATAGACGTAAACAGATGTTCAAAGCCCATGGAACAGAGATGGTTCCAGCTGCTGACGACATGAGGAATACTGCAGGAAACAAAGTTTGAACATCTGTTTATCGTGACATGGAGGACTGATGATGACAGAACAGGTCTGGAGGGGTTGGACCATTTCAGACAGGAATGCGTACACCACTAACCCTTAGAACTGGGGTTAAAGGGGGAGGGGCCAAGGGGTGAACTGGGATTGGGCCATTATTTATAGGTTCACTGGAAAAAAATCTAAATCTGACCAAGTGTATTTGTCTCATTTCTAGTCCAAATATCTGATCACACTTAAAACTAGAAGCACTCGGAGAGCGCAGACCTCCGCCAAAGCTGATCAGTGCCCCCCCCCCGATCACCACCAAAATTTAATCATTTCTTCCTTATCCCATTTCCAACAAACCCTGAAAATTTCATCCAAATCTGTCCATAACTTTTTGAGTTATGTGCATTGTGGGAATTTGAGTTCCACGAAATGCCCCTTTACACAAACGTCCTGCCCCCTCAAATGAAAGTTAGAGAAGTTTCAGGAGGTGGGGAGATGGAGAGACACAGACCACACCCCCACCTGACCACACCCCCACGTATAAACCCAAGCAAAATTAATCATAGAAATCATGAAACTGCGATTATTTATTTTTCTGACGATAATCACACCACCAAAATCTGTAACTGATGCGTCTCTAGTAACAGTGGACAGTTAAGTGTTTGGAGATCCCTGGAAACATTTGAGGGAACATCAGAACACAAGTCCTGAACATATAAAGCACAGAGCAGGTCGGTTTCAGACGGCTGAATGTGGAAATGCTCCACGGTGCCTGTTTAAGGACAGAAGTGAATATGTGTGTATGCTTTTACCTCCAGTCAGGCCTGTAGGTTTCAGCCGCTTCGGGCTTCTTCAGCTCCAGGACGAGGAACTCATGCATCTCCATCAGGAAAGTGTCGACGCTGCCCTTGGACAGGAAGTCAGTCAGCCGCCGGGGATCGTCTTCGCCCAGGGCCTGTTTGTACGAATCCGACACGTCAAAGAACGGATCCTGAGGGGAACAGTGAAGGCACCGCCGTTAAAGATCACCATCAGCACTGTATGAGCAGGTGTCAAACATACAGCCCACGGACCAAAACCAGCCTGTGGAAGGGTCCAGTCCGGTCCGGTCCAGTCTAGTCCAGCCCGGTCCAGTCTAGTCTAGTCCAGTCCAGTCCAGTCCGACCCATGGGATGAATTTGTGAAATATTTATGGAAAAATTATACTGCAGATATTAACAATCAATGGTGTCAAACTCCTGTTAGTTCAGGTTCCACATTCAGACCAATATGATGTAAAGTGGATCAGAACCAGGACAATAAGAACACAATAACCTACAAATAATGACAAATACACATTTTTCTCATTTAGTGTAAAAAATGTAAATGACGTTATGAAAACACTAACATTTACAAACTCTCCTTTCACAAACAGTGGGAATAACCTGAACAACCTGAAAACTAAAGGAAAATCAGTGTAATTTTACCGACATTCTGCCTCAGTTTATCATTTATACATGTTCATTATAACGTACAGATCATAGTGGATCTACAAACACACACAACATTTAATAACAGAATATTGGTACAATTACACGTATTTTTCTTAAGACATTTCAGGTTGTTCATGTTATTTACATTTTTAGGAATTTATAGTTTATAAATGTGAACATTTCCATATAATTTAAATTTTGGTTACACTAAAAGAAAGATAAACAAGTGGTTCCAGGCACAACAAACCCCGCCCCCCACATGTATTGTAGCTTATTTTGGCATCGATCCAGCTGATGTCATTATGTCTATGCATGTGGTGATGTCAGCATATGTGGGCGTGTCCTGATATAATCATGTCTATATACATGTACGTATGGTGATGTCAGCATATGTACCAAAGAAGCGTCAACATTGAGATGACTTTAAGAATGATCTGGTGTTGTTTCAGTTCTATACAACGTATGTCAGAGTGACGTATATCAATTGCCTCTATACACATTCACAGAAAAAAATTCTTCGCCCACCCTCATTTTCTTCAGTTTCTTGTTCATTTTAATGCCTGGTCCAACTAAAGGTCCATTTGTTCGGACAAATATAATGATACCCACACAAATAGCTCATAGCAGTTTAATTTCAGAGCTGATATCTACCCATTTGACATGTTTTCTTGATAAAAACCAAAATCACTTCAGTTCTTCCATCAATATCTGTCGTACTCACAAAAACAGTGCTTTTATTCATTCCATGTTTTCTTTTGTCTGTTTTAGTCACATGATACACACAGGAGGTAGTACTGGATTGCATTACCATTGTTTTTGATCACTTTGGATGGTCTAATAATTTTTTCCGCAACTTTATGAGTCAAATTTGAAGTAAATTGAAACAAAATTGATGCTTTTATAGACATTTGAAATTTCGCCCATTGTAAATAAATGGGAGAAAAAAGATTTTAAAAATTCATTAAAAATGTGAACTTTGACCTACTTTTCCAAAATGTAATCACATCTACTGTGGGTCACTGGTAATCTGTAAACCTAATTTGGGATGAATTCAACCAATAGTTTTGCTGATAAAGTGTTAAACAAACAAATAAACAAACAGAACTAAAAACAGGGCGGGGTCATAACTGGAATTGTCATTATTTGTAGGTTCTGATGTTATTACTTTACTGGTGTTTTGAGGTCGTTTTGGGCTGTACTGAAATAACGTCGACAGGCCTGATGTTTGACGTCGGTACCTCCAGATAATGTCTTACTCTGTTCAGTTTCAGCATGTTTTCTGATTTGAGTGAAGCCAGGAGCTGCCACAGCGCCACACAGTGTTTCAGAGAGCATGGACTCAGAGCCTGTGGATGACAAACAACCAAACAGAGGAAAGACGAAGAAAAGGAGAGCGTTAAAAGAACATCCAGGTGTTTACAGATGTTTGTCCTGTTCAACTACCTCATCTGAGACGTCACACTGGTCGACAAGTAACAGACTTCCAGAATAAAAGTAGTTAAACGTTACCAAATTTGAGTCACTAATGAAGAAAAACCCAGTCCAAAGTGTTGGTTGGTTGCAGTTTCTAAGATACAGTATAGGACCAAAACATGAAATTCTGAGAATGAATAAGAGAATGGGTTTAATTTAAAAAGAATGTTTGTCAGATCTACCTCAAAACACTGTCTACACATGACAATACATTCACTTTACAGGTTCTATCAGTGGAACATTTATAAATCTATAGTACAAATGTACATTTAAACCAACATATATGTGGAACAAGTGGTTCCAGGCACAACAAGCCCCGCCCCTCGCACATACTGTATCTTATTTTGACATCGATCCAGCTGATGTCATCATGTCTGTGTGCTGATGTCATATCAACTGCATCTATATTTGTGCCAAGTTTGAAGGAAATTGAGGCAAAATTTATGTTTTTATAGACATGTGAAATTCCATCTATTATAAGTAAATGGAAGAAAAAAGATTTTAAAACTGGGAAAAAAAAAAAAAAATGTAACCACATCTATTCTGGGCCACTGGTAATCTATTAACCCAATTTGGTATGAATTCAACCAACAGTTTTGCTGCTAAAGTGTAAACAAACAAACAAACTAACTAACCAAACTAAACAATAGCCCTTGATGCCCCATCGGGGGGTGTGTGTGTGTGTGTGTGTGTTAATAACACACCATCATATATACTGAACAACAAAAGAAACGCAAGTATGTTTCAATATTGGTTTATATGGGAGTTTTATTATGAATATTGGTTTCATATGAGATATTTATATCCAGCTGTGAAATTTACAGTGGGTCTCTCTTGCTGTCCTTGTAGCACTGAGTTGACGGTCACGGAGATGGGCCAAGCGAATATGGCGATCCTGATCACGGGTGGTCACACGTGGTCTTCCAGATCTTGGTCTGTCCCGAGTGGTCCCTGTGTCACGGAATCGTGTCCTCAGCCTACTGATGGTGGACTCGTGCACTTGCAGACGTCTGGCAACGTTGCGAGCCGTTAAACCAGCATCAAGCATACCAATGGCACGTTCTCTCAGATTATCGTTAAGGCGAGGCATCGTGGTAATGCAGTAACCTGCGGTGGCCTTGCTGTAGTGCACCAAGACAAATACATATGCAGAGGGATGAGCACCGATGACTTTCCCTCATTTGAGTCACAAATGATCAAGATTGGCTCGTGCAGTGTGTTTTACTGTTTCTTAATCTACCGTCCCCCTGGCCCTGCTGGTGCCTTCTTGAACGATTTCAGTGATTTCCTTACATCAATAATAAAACTGGAGAAGGTTCTAATTCTTGGGGATTTCAATCTGCACATTGACAACAATTCATCCAGCCCAGCAATGGAACTTTTAGCCATGACTGACACTTTTAACCTCAAACAACATGTATCTGGCCCCACCCACAAGAAAGGACATACCCTGGACCTGGTTTTCTCATTGGGCTTACACATCACAAATGTGTGTGTTGAGGATGTCCACTTGAGTGACCATTGTGGTGTGTTTTTTGACTTATGTGTGCCTCTTGAGCCCAAGCCTGCACCCAGAAGGGCCAAGAGGAGGATTATTACAGAGTCCACAGCCCAGGATTTCCGTGCCCTGTTTAACCCTAGTCTTCTTAATGAGTGTCCCGATGTTGATGAGTTTATCCAGTGCTTTGCCACACACTGCAGCTCTATTCTAGACCAGGTGGCTCCCTTGAAAACCAATGTCACTCGTAAGTGGTCTTGTCCCTGGATAAATGAAAACATCTTAAACCTAAGGAGAACTTGTCGCAAAACTGAGCGTCTTTGGAAATCAACCCAGTTGGAAGTACACAGGTTACATCTTAAAGATCTCATAACCTCATTAAATAAAATGATTAAGGAGGCAAGATCCAGCTACTTCCACAAACTTATAGCCACAAACAAGAAAAACCCCAAAGTAATCTTTGACACAATCGAGTCCATTGTGTCCCCTGCTGTCCCTGCTGCCCCCGTGCTCTGTAAAGCTGACAGCAATGACTTCCTAAACTTCTTCACAGACAAAATTAGGGATATTAAACGCAATATCCCACCACCCTCTGGCCGTCTGACACGAGCCGATCCCCCTCTGCAAACCTGGTCCTCTTTCGACCCTGTGACACTGGAGGACATCTCAGCACTTTTATCCAAAACAAAACCCTCCTCCAATTCTGCAGACATCCTCCCCCATAAGCTTCTTGTCGGTGTCTTTGACACTATTGGACCATGGGTCACAAAGCTTTTTAACCTGTCGCTCTCAACTGGTGTGTTTCCCAGTTCCTTCAAACAGGCTATCATAGAACCTAAACTAAAGAAAACCACACTGGACCCCACAGACTTCAAAAGCTACAGGCCCATTTCAAAGCTCCCCCTATTGGCCAAAATCCTTGAGAAGGCAGTGTCTAAACAACTTACAGCTTTTCTGGAGACACACCAGATCTATGACACTTTTCAGTCTGGGTTTAGACAACGCCACTCAACAGAAACCGCTCTATTAAAAGTGTCTAGTGACATCCTGATGGCGGCTGACTCCGGGAAATCCACGGTCCTGGTCCTGCTAGATCTCTCCTCGGCCTTTGACACAGTGGACCATACCAAAATGATTGAGAGACTGAGGGACCTGGTAGGGATGTCAGGTCCTGTGCTAGACTGGTTCTCTTCTTACCTGACCGGCAGAAGCTTCACTGTGTCAATAAACAACTTCCAATCTGACTCAGCGGATCTACTGTGTGGTGTGCCCCAAGGCTCTGTCCTGGGACCAGTGCTATTCTTACTCTATGTCCTCCCACTTGG
This sequence comes from Sphaeramia orbicularis, assembly GCF_902148855.1. Classification (NCBI taxonomy): domain Eukaryota; kingdom Metazoa; phylum Chordata; class Actinopteri; order Kurtiformes; family Apogonidae; genus Sphaeramia; species Sphaeramia orbicularis. The sequence continues at coordinate 42,350 of NW_021941649.1, forward strand.
CCACATTATCCGGCAGTATAGTGATGTCTCCTATCATCTATTCGCGGATGACATCCAGATATACTGCTCCTTTAACTCCTCTGAGCCCCACAAACTGAGTTCCTTAACCAACTGCTTGTCAGAGCTGAAGCAGTGGCTAAATGATAACAGCCTCCAGCTGAACTCCAGCAAAACAGAGACCCTCATCATTGCCCCGGACAGTGCAATCCCAGGGATCAAACATCACCTTGGAGACCTGAGTTCCTCGGTAAAGACCAAACTGAGGAATCTGGGTGTCATCTTTGACCAGGAGATGTCTTTAGAATTCTACTCCAAACACCTAGTCAAAAACTGTTTCTTTCAACTACGCAACATCTCCAAACTCAGATCTATGGTGTCCATAAATGAGCTCGAGATGATCGTTCACGCCTTTGTGTCTTCCCGCCTAGACTACTGCAACAGCCTGTTTACATGCTTAAACAAGAAGGAGCTGGCCCGTCTACAGTTCGTCCAGAACTCTGCTGCCAGGCTTCTGACCCGCACAAACAGGAGAACCCACATCACTCCCATTCTTAAATCTCTCCACTGGCTCCCTGTTCTATATCGTTTTCATTTCAAAATTCTTGTGCTAACTTTCCGGGCTCTACATGGCCAGGCCCCTGCATACATTGCTTCCCTGATCCAGCCCTACAGCTCGACTCGTAGCTTGAGGTCTTCAGGACAGCAGCTGCTGATGGTTCCACGCACCTGTTTTAGCACACGCGGTGACAGGTCTTTTAAAGCTGTGGCACCACGTCTATGGAATGACCTGCCTCTACACCTACGGTCCATGGACTCTGTAGAGAGCTTTAAGAAACACCTCAAAACCCTCCTATTCAAAAAGGCTTTTTAGTCTCCCACCTGACCCAGGACCACCACAGACTGACTACACTCTATGTATTCATCATAACGTACCCCATGTGTCATCCCCCCCCCCCCAGTCTCTCTATATCTCTATCGCCCTCTCTTTTCTCCTCCTTTACTCTCTCTCTCTCTCTTTAACCCCAACTGGTCAAGGCAGACAGCCATCCTTCAGGAGTCTGGGTCTGCTCGAGGTTTCTGCCCGTTAAAGGGAAGTTTTTCCTCGCCACTGTCACCAATCACAAGTGTTTGCTCCTGAAGGATTCTGTTGGGTCTCTGTAAATGTAATTTAATTCTGATTTGAATGATAAAGCACTTTGTGACTGTCTGTGAAAAGTGCTCTATAAATAAAATTTACTTACTTACTTACTTAACCTTCGAATTTTACCATTTCTTTTTATAGCCCCCGGATAAACAAAGGGAATTGCCACTCCCATTTGTTGCTTCCACTACCATATCACTCAAAACGTACCGCACCTCCGATACTTTGTACACGTGCTCAACACCACTCGTGGTCATGTTTGCCTGCAAACACACGCTCCAATGGTTACAACTCACTTATTGTAATGTGTATCTCAGTTGACAACTCAACAGGACAGCTGAACTCTTGCCTAAATTAACGACCAAAACTTGCGTTTCTTTTGTTGTTCAGTATATATTGAAAACATGATGTAAGATTTAACACATTTAATGTCTGAAGCAGATATTTTGTAAGAAATTGTAGAACAGTGTTAGTGGATAAAGTTCTGTCGCTAAATCCATCCCATAATAGGCTCATCTCATTCCTCAACACTTCAGTGTTGAATCTAAAGGATGATTCGATGGTTAAACTTACAAAAGTCTTCATCAGCGACATCTGGGATCCCATCTTTAACCCTCAGAGCTCCAAGGGGATTTTCTACATTTTTACACCAAACTCAGGTGTTTCATATCAACATGTGTCTCCTTTTGTTTGAACTGAGGCCTGTTTTTATCCTGTTCACTGTAGAAACACATCAGCTGTTGAAACTGTTCAAATCTGTGTCATGTAGACCAGGTGTTTTGGTGATGAAATAGATTTAAAGAAGTCGGAGATTCACAAAAGTAGCACATTCTTTTTGGATAATTTTGTTAATTTTTGCTCATTTTCTAAGTTAATTTGCTTATTGTCTTGAATGCTTTGTTTCTTATTTGTTATTTTTGTTTATTTTCCAAAATGTCTTTGTTAATTTTCTACATTATTTTGACCATTTTTTTTTTTTTTTTACATTTTCACAATAATTTTGCTTATTTTTATTTAGGTTTACCAGTGTCTGAGCATTACAAACGTAGGTGAATATATGAATAAAATAATAGATAAGGGTAGAAAACAGGTTTAACATCCTTCATTTTTGTTCACTTTCTTGATAATTTTGTTTATTTTCTAAATTAATTTGCTCATTGTGTTGAACATATAATTTCTTTCTGTTTTTATATAATTCTTTTTTTTTTTTTTTTTTACATTTCCAAAATGTTTTTGTTCATTTTCTAGATTATTTTGTTTTGGGTTTTTGATGATAATTTTCTGGATCATTTTGTTCATTTTTTGTTCATGTTCACGATAAGTTTGTTCAATTTTGATTCAGGTTTGACCAAGTCTGAGCGTCACAAAAGTAGTGGAATATATGAATAAAACAATAGATAAGTGTAGAAAACGTGTAAAATGACATTTCAATACAGTGTCTTTTGATTATAAATGTTGTGTGTGGTTTTATTTTCATCAAACGTCTCTAATGTGAATAAATGAGGCTGAATAATGACGTCGCATCAGATCAACATTCATTAGACGTGTGGAAATGACACTGGACCATTATATTATATTATATTATATTATATTACAGGTACTAAGGATACAATATTTCCAATATTTCAAACCAGTATATTACATATATATACATTAATAAAATAATAGAAAAGTTGAAGAATGTTGGTAGGAAAGAGGCTTTTCTGACAGACATATTTCTCGGTGCATGTGTCCAACATCCTCTGACTCGTGTGGACACGTGTTAACGAACACATTTTTAAACTCAAAAACTTCAGAGTTTATGCATCAGGTGGTTTAAGTCCCAGAACTTTCTGACCCGGGTTTATCTGAATCAGTGAGGCGTCTCAGATCAGGAGCTGCAGTGAAGTCAACTCTGATTGGATGAACTGACCGTGAGGACGTGTGCCGCCGTCTGCTTCCCCATCTGCAGCTCCTCCTCCAGGTAGCTGGACAGCGGCGTATCTGGACCTCTGTCTGTCGCGGCGAGGAAGTCCAGCGCCGTCTCCACGGTGGACAGGGCGTCACAGACCTCACTGTAGGACTGCAGCTCCACCTCCACAGCCCACAGGCTTCGAGTGGGAAGAGGCTCCTGGAGACGAAGGATACAGGTTATGACGGGTCCCAGATGATGGACAGCACCCAGAGGAGGGCGGTCCGTAGGGGGCGCTATGGCGTCGCAACACAATAACCACTGTGTTAATGCGAAGACACACCAACCCGACTGCCGACCGTCATCAGTAAAGGCAGCCCGACTGATCAGTCGGCTCTCGCCTCCCTCACGTGGTCAAAAAGTGTGAAGAACACACCAAATCGACTACTGACTTCAGTGTACGTTCTGCGATTGCACAAGAGGTAAAACCGTAAATGCTGAATCTCTGTAAACCCAGAGCTGGCAGTCGTCAGTCATTGTTGTCAGTGTTCAGTCGTCCAGAAGGGTCGGTGTTGTTGTACTTGTTGAACAGATGGTTCATAATAAGAAGATCCTGGTGTTGTCAGCTCTAGGGCTTCTACTGGTGGAAGAAGAAAGATGTCGCAGGCGAAAACTGAGAAGAAATGGCACTATGCTAACAATGCTAACAGTGTTGACTTGATGGAATGAATGAAGTCCATATTCAACACTGACTGTCACTCATTCAGATTCGATCTAAACAGTGAATGGACTTTAATAGAAGACAGTAATAGTGTGCAGTACTTTGGCAGAGCTGGATTCACAAGGAAACTTCTCCTTCACCAGTTCACTTGTCCAGGTCTATCCCTCCACCTATCAGATTGGCCCGACTGAACGATGGGTAGTGGACGATTAAATGTGTTGAATCGGCTGAAAAGACTGGAGACGGCATTAACGACAGCTGATTGAACGGAACACACCAAACAGACTCATGTCACCGACCTCAGACTGATTGACGACGTCCGACCACTGAAAATCAGGTGGGTGTGTCTTCACCTTTAAATGTACCTGTTTAACGGCTGCTTTTACATCCTTCAGAACCATCTTATAGTTGCGTTGCTGCCTGATGATGAGTGTTGGAATGCCCTGTTGAACAGGAACAGAGCTCAGAGTTAAAAACATACATGTTTACGTGGTTCAAACGTGTACAACATGTCTGTTTGCTCACATTTGAAGAAATGAGAGGTTTTCCCAGCAGGAAGTGGGACAGGATTTTCTGCTGGATTTTAGGCAGGTCGTACTCGGGCTGGGTTTCCTTTCCATTTTCAATGCTGTACTGGGTGTTGGACAGAATCAGGGGCATCAGGTCTCTGTCCACCTCGTACCGGATCACGTGGAGGTCCACCAGATCAGCAGCACTCACTTTGTAACTGGACAGAACACACAGTAACGTCAGCAGATCCATCTGATTCTGTCAGATTCTGTCACTATTTATTGGAGATTAAACAGAGTTTGTTGTGTTAAGTCTGAGGGATTCATGAGGGGCTCACTTCCTGCTAAACCCACCAGGGGATGTTACCCTCCAGGCTCTGACAAAAATGAAAATGGGGTTTCTGAGTGATGTTAGCTTAGCCACGTACTGTTTAGTTCTCAACACTAAAACAGACAAGCAGTTGATGAATAAACTGAAAAATGTTGAACAGTTTTATGTTGTAGTTCATCAAACATGATGAACAAATACTGTTGGACATGGGACGTGGCTGGATGACTACAGGACATAAATAACGCTGTAGCTTTCCCTCCATGTGCAGCTTTAACCATCGAAGACCCAAACATCCACCACCGACTTAAACCATCTACTGATGTTTAATTCCTGTTGATCCACTAATCCCATCAATCCATGTAAATAATTGGTGTAAAATACAGTTCTTCATCTTTTCATGGTCATCAGATATGACCCATTTGGATATTCAGAGGCTCTGTAGTTACCATGGAAACACTGTCATCTTCTACAACATTGATTCACCAGTAAAACCCATGGGGTTGGATCAATGACAGTGGATGGACACACTGGGTTTATACTGTTTATATGGAATGATACATTATTAATAAACTATTGTATTCTATTTTAAATAAGCCAGTGCAGGTCAAGTATGACTGAAACATTTGTTGATCTCCGAGGGTCACAGTGTGGAGCCTTGTGGTGCTCCATCCCTGATGTGGCTTAAAACCCAACATGTGACGTGAGCGCCCCCACCTGGTCTCCTCTCCTGTCTGTTTATCTGCACAGTAAACCAGGTCATTGTGCAGGCCGATGAGGTAGCTGACGAGGGCCGTGGAGCAGAGGCCCAGGCCCTGTCGGCGCGGTAACAGCACCGCCAAGCCACTGTCCAGGTCCAGGTCCTTCTGACAGAACTCCGGCGGGATCTTAATGGCACCTGGAGGACAACATGTCCAGACGTTGGAATAAAAAAGGACGGAGTGATCATAATATGTGATGCAAATTAGCATTTGAATTTACCGTTGGTCTGCAAAGACACTCGGAGCTGATTCCAGGTGGTCAGGAAGGTCCGGACATGTTCATGGTACCAGGATCCCAGTGACACTGCACAGAACAAGAACCACATTTAACCCTCAGACATCAGTTTAAAGTCATTCAGGACTAAAATGTCCACCTCGAAGAACGTCATAGATTCATACTTTATCTGCACAAATCTCTTAAACACCTTCAGTTCTGCTCAAAACTACATATCACTCAATGAACAAAATGGATGAAAAAAAAAATGTAAACATTGATTCACCAGTAAAACCCATGGAGTTGGATCAACGACAGTGGATGGACACACGGTGTTTATGTTCAGTTAATGACAGATTTTACTAAAGTCAATTTTTCTTCAGTTTTCTGTTTCTGATATAATAACCCTCAACTTTAATTTGAGCTTTTATGAACATCTACAGGATCAGTAAATGAACTATAAGAAAATACATGATTTTTATAATATTAGAATAAATGGTGATAAAGTTCAAAAGAAAGAAAGAAAATCATTTGGGAACTTCCACCAAAATAGCACTGGGTCTGTATGGGTTAAGTCTGGTAGAACAACACTGAAGGTCGAGAGGTCACATACATGGACCAACTGTGGTGGAAGCTGGTCAACTGGTTTGGAAACGAACCTTCAGTATCCGCCTTCTGACTGTCCAGGAATTCAGCGATGGTGCCACAGATCATCTCAGGGCTGTTGTGAAACCTCCTGACCAGGTTTTTCTGGAGTGTGAGGATATCAGGAAGGTGCTTCACCAGTCGGAGCTCTGTTTCCTGATACAAACATAAAAAAAAAAAAAAAAAAAAAGAACAATCCCTGTAATAACCCTGTACGTTAGCGTCTGTTCTATGTGGATCAGAACCAGTTGAATGTGTGAGGTTGTCAGGTTCTGTTCTCTGATCCAGTCCTGGTTCTGTTCTCTGTTCCAGTCCTGTGGTCTGGAAGCACATCAATCTAACTGTAGAAGTGGGTGGGACTTTGACTGGAGGAGAACTTAACTCATCCAATCACAGTCCATATATGACTTCTATCAGTGATCAATCTGAACTAGACTGATATCTGGAACCATTTACATGTTCTAAACCATCAACATATGGACCAGTAGAAGGAAACGAACATTTAGAATATTTTAAAAAATCGTCAAAATTTAAAAAAAAAAAAAAAAAAAAAATCTAAATTTGTCAAAACTGTGAACAAACTTTGTAGGCATTGTCACAACAAAGACAAAAAAGGTTAGAAATGGATCCGACCAGTAGTTTCAGAGAAGATGTTTGAAGAAATTGCTAACGAACACGATGGCGAACACATGGCGTGCTCAGTAGCTCATGGCCGATCAGCCGGTGAACTCATAATGGATTAGATTTATGTAGCGCTTTTCTATGAACGCATACTCAAAGCGCGTACAGTGGATCCATTATTCATTCACTCTCACATTCCCACTCTGGTGGTGTTAAACTACGCCTGTATCTACAGCTGTCCTGGGGCAGACTGACAGAAGTGTGGCTGCCATTCCACGCCTATGGCCCCTCCCACCACCAAACATTCATACACATTCATACACCAGTGTGAGTAGCAGCACTGGAGGCATGTAGGCTGAAGTGTGTCACCCAAGGACAGAAAAAGCATCAAAAGCAGACCCATAAAATGAGTCGCTGTTTTCTGACCTTGTGCAGGAACTTCCAGAGTAAAGGTACGGTGTTTCTGCCGTTGTTCTGCTCTACGATGTGGGTGAGACTCAGAGGACACACTCTGTCCCTGCAGCTCCACACCGTGGAGTTATGGATGAGTGACTGCTGTGGAAATAATGAGGCGAAGTGAAGCCGAGGATCCTCGAACAGAAGCTTCTTGATCTTAAACGCGGAAACACGGGAGTCACTCAGGAGCAGAAGATTCACTTCCTTCAGCTTTTCCCCCAAGTTCTGCAAATGACAAGAGAAATAAACAGTTCCAGTGTCCCTGTACGTCAGCGTCTGTTCTGTGTGGATCAGAACCAGTTGAATGTGTGAGTTTGTCAGGTTGTGTTCAATATTCCAGTCCTGGTTCTGTTCTATGTACCAGTCCTGGTTCTGTTCTATGTTCCAGTCCTGGTTCTGTTCTATGTTCCAGTCCTGAGGTCTGGATGCACATCAATCTAATTATAGAAGTGGGCGGGACTTTCACTGGAGGAGAACTCAGCTCATCCAGTCACAGTCCATATCTGACTTCTATCAGTGATCAATAGGAACTAGACCGGGGTGCCCAGTCCTGGTCCTCCAGATCTACTATCCTGCATGTTTTAGATGTTTCCTCTTCCAGTCCACCTGACGGTTGTTCTCAGTTTTCTGCAGAGCTTGATGATAGGCTGATCATTTGAATCAGGTGTGTTGGAAGAAGGATACATGTAAAACATGCAGGACAGTAGATCTGGAGGACCAGGATTGAACACCCCTGAACTAGACTGATATCTGGAACCATTTACATGTTCTAAACCATCAACATATGGACGAGCAGAAGGAAAGGAACATCTAGAATGTTTCAAAAATTTGTCAAAAATCTAAATTTCTCAAAACTGTGAGCATATTTTTAGCCATTGTCCCCAAGGAAGAAACATATACAATTTGAAATGAATCTGACCCAATAGTTTTGAAGAAGATTGTTGAAATATAGACATTTGTGACCTTGAATTTGAATTTTCAAGGTCAAAGGTCATGGACCCAAATGAAAATCTATATAACACTTCTATCAGTGATCAATAGGAATTAGACTGATATCTGTATCTATTTACATGTTATAAACCACCAACATATGGGCCATTAGAAGGAAAGAAACATTTTTAATATTTCAAAAATTTGTCAAAAATCAAAAATCCTAACTTCTCAAAAATGTGAACAAACTTTGTACACAGTTTGGTGAGAAAATGCTTAAAGACATTACTAATGAAGACGACACTGGACACAGCGCCTTCACAGGAGCTCAAAGCTGATTGAACGGTGTATGTGTTCTCAGTCAAAATGAAAAGAAGAAGAAATAAACCTGTAATTGAGGTGTGATTCTGCTGCTCATTTCTTTTTCCCATTCGTTTCTGGCGTCTTTGGTCGACAGCAGTTCATCACCCTGAAAATCAGGCCCTAAAAGGAAACAGGAGTGGAACCACATCCATGAATGCACCAGTAAAATACACAGAAAAACAGCAGAACACTGGCAGGAACACTTAACACTTGGGCATAAACAAGGTTTAATACAGTCCAGTCCGTTTCATACATCTGTGAACATTTGGAAAATCTAACTCTGCATCCTTTTGTTGAACATTATTTCTATCAGTTATTAATCATTTTGATTTAGAGTAAAAGACATTGGTTCATATCCATTATTATTTTTGGTGCTTGGTCACTTCCTGTTATTAAAAGTCATATTACTTTTCACTGTTTGTTTTTTGTCTGATTTTTTAAATTCTGATCCATCCACTAAAACCATCCCATAATAAACAGTGTTAAATTCCTACACTAACACCCTTCTACCAAGTGAGTACAAAATACACACTGACACATTTAACATTTGACCTAGAACCAAAATAATAATAATATGAACCGATGTTTGTGTTAATCACTGACAGATGACAGGAGGATCAAATTTAAAAAATAAAAATCCAATTTATATGTAGAATATTGAAAAAAAAAAAAAAAAAAAAAGGTTTTCTGTGTTTTTTGCATCAAAAAAGGTGGTGGTTTGTTTCCATTACAAACATGACATTTATTGGATTAAAAATATGACAATTATTTATTTTTAATTACTGATAGTTAACAAGACATTGTGGACAGAAAAACAACAACACATAAACAAAGGGAAAATCAAACAAATAAACAAACCAAAAACCACAACAACAACAGAATAATGACAAACAACAATAACAACAACAACATCATATTACAATGAAAAAGATCATAAATGTAAAGTGTAACTAAACAATATAGCTTGGTTGGGGGCGATAGGGAAAAGGGGAAGAGGGGGGTGTGAATGACAGAGAGAAAGAGACAGGGGAGGAATGAGGGGGAAAGTAATAATTGCTGTAATAACACAAAAATATATAATAATAATACCAGTAGCCTAATTTGCTAGTATTATTGTGGCGGTGGAGGCAGCCACAATAAAACGATGAGTTAAACTAGAAGCACTCGGAGAGCGCAGACCTCCGCCAAGGCTGATCAGTGGCCCCCCCCGTGGGCCCCCCCCACGCCAAGGAGGTTATGTTTTTGCCAGGGTTTGTTTGTTTGTTTGTCTGTCTGTCTGTTTGTCTGTCCGTTAGTGTGCAACATAACTCAAAAAGTTATGGACAGATTTTGATGAAATTTTCAGGGTTTATTGGAAATGGGCCCCCCTGTGGGTCCCCCCACCCCCGATCACCACCAAAATTTAATCATTTCTTCCTTATCCCATTTCCAACAAACCCTGAAAATTTCATCAAAATCTGTCCCTAACTTTTTGAGTTATGTTGCACACTAACGGACAGACAAACAGACAGACAAACAAACAAACAAACCCTGGCAAAAACATAACCTCCTTGGCGGAGGTAATAATTTAATATTTGTAATGATGTATTTATCACTTATTATCTGTTTGAGTTTATATGAATTAACTTAAATAAATATGGCTATGAGGTGGGGGGTGGAGGGGGTGGAGCCAAGCACACAGAGCCCAAGGAGGAAATATGACAATTATTAAGTATTTAATATTTTTCTTTACTGCTCAAGGTGATGAAATAGAAAAAAAGAGTTGGAAACAAACTATCTGAAAAGTATTTGGGCGTTAGTGCAGCGCTGTGCAGATGATGTGCTCTCAGTGGTTCTGAAGCGTCTCTGGGTCAGACAGCGCAGGGTTAATAATGTGTCATGAGTCTTTGTTGGTGGTCTGTTCCAGTACCTGGTTCCAGGAGGCTGCTGATGAGCAGGTGAATGATGCTGTCAGTGTCATCCTTCCCCTTTCCCAGGTATTTGATCACATGGTCCTCATCTTTCTGAAGGTGAGCAAAAAGAAATTCTGCTGGTTCAGGGACCGGAGGCTTAATGATGGCGGAGATCGACTGAAACACAACAAATGTGGACATGAGGTGAGACTGGAGTCCACAAGAATGATGGGATGTTACAAAGCCAACTCAGATCACAGCTTCTTTTCACTGTTTACACTCAGAACTAAGGCCTTTTTTCCACTTAAGTGTTCTACGTGGATGTTTGTTTAACCCTTAAATGTGACGTTCACTATGGAGCCTCTGAACGTCCAAATATAGTCATATCTGATGACCATGAAAAGATGAAGAACTCCATTTTATACCAATTACTGACATATTTTGACAGGTTTCCTGGTTAGAAATAAGTGAATATTTTGTAAGTACAGCTGATTTTAGATACAGGCGACTGTTAAGGTCTTTTGATGGTTAAGTTAAGGTTAATTGTTTCCATATGGGTTCCTCTTACTTCAGGGTTTCAGTGACATCTCAAACATCTGTTGTCTTTTTGTTCACAATGATTTCATGGGAACAGAACATCAGACTATCAGTTCCAAAACCTCACCAACACGGCTTTTACTGTGTTGAGGGTCACACTTCCTACTTGAAGTTACTAAGGGCGTACCACAAGGGTCAGTCCTTGGACCTCTCCTATTCATTCATCCATCCATCAACAACATTCATCAAAATGTTTCCAATGCTAACTCTCATTTCTATACAAACGACACGGTCATTTACATCTCAGCTTCCACACCCCGTCCAAGGAACTTTGGATATTGTACGATTAAAATTTTACAATTTTAAACTGGTTTTAGAGTCAACCAAAACCAAATGTATGTTATTTTCAAATGCTAAGTCAAAGCTACTGGATCTTCCATTAGTTACCACTTCTCATGGTATCGTATCAAGTATATCTGAGTACAGATATCTGGTATTTTAATAGATGATTCTTTCACTCCTCACATTAATTAAATTAATTAATTAAAGAGAAGCTAAAGTTGAGCTTCTATTTCAAGCCTTCTTCAGCCTATTTAAAACCTTCCCTTTCTTTCAAGACAAAAAAGAGGCTTGTTGTTGCCACTTTCGTGTCTGTTTGGTTTATCTGGATATTATTCATATGAATGTGTCATGTGGTGGAAAATTGACTTCTATACTGCTGTCATGGCCTGGTACATCTTCTTTATTGCTGAGTCATTATTCATGTCTTACATCTCTATGCGTGATGTTTACAACTCTGTAACACCCTGACCCAAGCACGGAGTTCTTGCCTTGATTGAAAACCCAAACACCTAAATGTCTGAATGTGTAGATAGAGGATGGCGCCTACACTCCAGATAGGATCCAAGCAAGGTTAGGGTGAAGAGGTCACCATGACCTCTTCATGGAGCAGAGAAGGAGTAGTATGGAGTGGTACAATATACGTAAGGGATGACATCATGGTTTGAGGGGGTTGGATTTGGTTCTATATAATCTTTAGTTTTTCTCCTGTTTAATCAGACTTCACTTACAGAGCTTCTCTGTGAATGACTTCTCAAATAAATGATCATTTATTTTAACTCTAACTTTCTCTCCTCTTCTTTGAGTGAGTGGTCAGTTGAACATTTCTACAACAGTCATCACAGTTCATGACAGATCCCAGTGCTCTTAGGTTTGTCAAAAACCTCAAAACACAAACTCATCACTGTGTTTTATACGCTCAGGTTGGACAGATAGACTTAAACACTGGTATTCTTTTATTAATAAATCTATTTTATTTCTGCTTCCTTCATATTTAATGATCTACATCTGTTGGAATAACTTTAATAATTATAGTCTCTGGTCCCAGGATCTGTTATCACTGTGGGTTCTACAAGTCCGAGCATAACTGACAAACAAACAGACAAACAGACAAACCCTGATGAGGTGAGGTGAACCTACCTGTGTGCCGTTGCGGACGCCGACCATCATGGCCATGTGGGTGAACATCCGGATGACGGTGAAGGGAACGGAGGACAGGCCTTTTGTGTCCTGCATGTCCGGATTGTTCCTGCAAACGGGATCACCGAGGATGTGTCCCGTCTCAGTCAGGTTATTCCTACCAGAGGGGAAAAAAAAAAATAGAATGACAGAATGAATGAAAAGGCACCCTATTAAAAGGCATTCCATGTGCATTCATCTAGAGGTCAAAGGTCACCTACTTCAAATCCAAATACTTAAATTCTTTTGCAGAACTTCCAATCTTTTCACCACAGTCAAAGCATTTACCCCCTTCTGTGGGGCTGCCACACTGGAGAAAAGAAAAGGTGAGAAACCATCCAAAACATGAAAAATGGAAGACAACTTATTATCTAAACAATATAAGTTATGAATCACAGAGAACGTAACATACATTACCAACTGCACATGGGTGACCATTTTTGCAATCTATAAACACAATAAATAGAAAAAGTTAATTTAACTATCTGACATGATAAAATCTTCTTATTTGAGGGTGTATTTCTTGTCTGTTACTTACAGTACCACTTGGTAGCCTGTACAAGTTGATGAACCTCTGCCAACATCTCTGGCATAGTGGGTAAGTACGCCACCTGTATGCAAACATACACCATTACAACTGAACACTGTTAATACCCTGGTATTATAATTATTGATACACTGAACACATATATATTCTAATTATAATATTCTCTATATGTGATACTTATTGACAGGAAGCAGCTGAATACATTTATATTGTATAACTATAAATGGGGTAAATACATTTCTCATAAATTCTTTCCATTCATTTTCAGACAAATACATGCAGTTTATTCATTATATCTTCAAAAACTTTATTAACCCTCTGGTATCCAGGTGAGCATATTATGCACACTCTGCACTTCCTGTTATTAAAGGTCATATTATTTTATACAGTTTGTTTTAGGTCAGAATTCAAAAGTTGTTCATTTTTGCATGATTTTTTAAAATTCCGATCCATCCACTAAAACCATCCCATAATAAACACTGTTAAATTCCTACACTGACACCGTTGTACTAATGAGTACAAAATACACAGTGACATATTTAACATTTGACCTAGAACCAAAAATAATGATACTAACCAGTGTTGGTATTAGTCATTGACATACAGTATGACAGGATGAAAAAATCTCTAATCCAATTTTTATGGAGCATATTGAAAAACCAAACAAACAAAAAGTAAAAATTTTTTTTGTTTTTTTGCATCAAAAATATGGCTTGTTGTAAACATGGCATTTAAAGGGTTAAGACTATGACAGTTACTGAGTATTTGGTATTTTCATTTGTGGTTCAAGTTGATGAAATACAAAAAATGCAAAATAAATAAATAAACAAAAAAGTTCAAAACAAACCGCTATGAAAACATTGTGCCATTACAATAACACTGTGCAGATCATACGCTTTCAGTGGTTATGAAGGGTGGGATACCAGATGGAAAGGAAAATTAAGGTAAAAACTAACCAAACAAATAAATAACTAACTAATGAACCTAAGTAACTCCTCCAGAGTGTCTGTTTTGGGTGACTTTCGCTGGTCCTTAAGTCCAGATAAAGGAGGACGGTTGGAATTGGAACATTACAATTACCTACGCATTTACAATTATGCTAATTAGGTGATGACATCATTTAGTAACTTCTATCTACTTCTAGGACAGTTGATACTTTCACTACTGAGGAGTTGGAAACGCTGTCATCTCCTTCACAGACTGGGCCCCCTCCCACTATGACTGACATGGTCCATACCTTCATATCGGCCGGTGCCGTGGCCAGCCTTCGCAGGGGGGCTAAGATGGTGTGTTCCCCACAGAGTAAGACTGCAGCCAAGTGAACAACCAACTCAACCAACACTCGCTGAAAACCAGGACGGACGGCAAACGGCCCAAGGTCGTTCTTCACTAACGCCCGGCCGAAGGCCTTCACCTCTGGGCTGGGCAGGTGCATGGAGGTCTGGATGTAGGTCACCCAGACTTCCAAACGCTGTTGGGATGGACAAGGATCCAGTTAAATACAAAAAAACAGACCTTAGACTTTAACCATAGAGAACCAATAACCATCCACTGATCTAAACTGTTTAATACCTGCTGATCCACTAATCCTATCAATACATGGAAATAACTGGTGTAAAATACAGTTCTTCATCTTTTCATGGTCATCAGATATGACCATATTTGGACGTTCCGAGGCTCCATAGTTACCGTGGAAACACCGTCATCTTCTACAACATTGATTCACAAGTAAAACCCATGGAGTTGGATCAATGACAGTGGATGGACACACACACACATATACACATACACACATACACAGATAGATACACAGATACACAGACAGACAGACAGATAGATAGATAGACAAATTCACTTAAACGTAAATTTAAAAACCAACAATATAATCAACAAAATTAACAACAAAATTTATTAATTAAACAACATTATAAGTAACATACACAAAATAAGCCACAAACTGAAAGAAATTGAGTAAAAACATAATGAAATATGCAACAAAATGAACCAAAACAAATTAATAAATAAAATGAAGAAAAACAAACAAGAAAATTTACAGAAATAATACATGACATTCATTAATAACAAAAATACAATAAAATACAAAAAATAGAAGCACTCGGAGAGTGCAGACCTCTGCCAAGGCTGATCAGTGGCCCCCCCCACCCCCGATCACCACCAAAATTTAATCATTTCTTCCTTATCCCATTTCCAACAAACCATGAAAATTTCATCCAAATCTGTCCATAACTTTTTGAGTTATGTTGCACACAGACAAACAAACAAACAAACAAACAGACAAACAAACCCTGGCAGAAACATAACCTCCTTGGCGGAGGTAAAAATCCTCTAATACCTCAGGAGTGGGATGGAAGGTTGCACTGGCTTCTCTGTACAAAGTGGTGACTTCCCTGTAAAGTGCTAACAGTAGATAAACTGTCTTCTGCTGTGGAGAACATCTGCGCTTCTGAAAAAGAAAACAACATGAAACCAATGGTGGATTATTGTACCGGCGCCTATGGAGCCACGCCCCCGGTTTGAAAATCTGCAGAAAAAGTTGCTGCTTTGGCCGGGAACTGAACCCCAGTGTTCTGCGTCTCAGTCTGAATCATTTCCTTTTGAGCTAAACCCCAGCTGTCACTACTGACCCATGTGCTATCTGTTTGTTTTAGTACTTTTTGGACTGTGACGTTTACTCCTGTGGGTGGAGCTTGAATAGTAACTTCTGCGCTCTGGGGCTCTCCTATGTCTTGTATTGGCAGAGGAGGGGCATTAACTGTCCTCGCACCATGTGTAACCAGCAAAACTAGCATTTTTAGGATAAAGGGAGTTAAATCTGAACCGGACTTAAGTCTAATAATCATGACGAGACAACTGTCTGTTCCAGAAGCATTTGGGTCTGCATGAAAAACCAATTATTTATTTTCATTTTTCACTTTCATATATATTTGAGGTTTTATTTTTTTAGTTTTAGTAAACATGCAACTAAAAAAAAATAAAACCTCAAATATTAAAATATATATGAAAGTGAAAAATGAAAATAATTTATTCAAAAGAATTATCGAAGTGAATCAAAATTATATTTAACCTGAAAATAACTTTTCATACACTTATTTTTAATTGGAATACATTGTTGTATTTTTCAAAATTCAAGATCAAAACTTATATTTTCAATTTCAAATTTTATATTATATTATATATATTTTCATATACAAAACTTATGGCCCTAAATCGGCTCCATACATTACAGGTGCGGGAGACTTTCGTCACCAATTTTTCATCAAATCTGTCAAACCTCAGTCATATCCTCAGTATCACGAATCTGTTAGTCTTTCTGTGATTACTCACCTGAATCTCGTCCCTCATCGTGAACAGTTTCCTGGTGCCATCCACCATAAACAAACCATGTGTTTACAAACAGAGCTGGGAGGTCACTCAGGCATCTTTGGAATTTCGTCACCACGTGCATTGTGGGAAGTGGAGGTTCGCGCTGCCGCTGCAGTGCAACCATATGATATTATATGGATGAAACAAACATGATGCAGAAACAGCTGAAACGCAGAAGCAGAGCTCCACCTGGCAGCAGCAGCTGCAAGAAACACGATGCAGAAACACTGCCGCTGCCAGGCAGCAGCGCGAGCCTCCGCTTCCCACAATGCACATCGCGACAAAATTCCAAAGTGTTTAAAAGGCCCGTAGGTTTGTTGTATAATTCGTTTCTTTTTGTATTGTGTCTGTGTGGTTCCTTAAGTCTAAGTACATCTTTATGTAAATATATTATCTAAAATTTAAAAAAATAATAACATAAAAAGACTTAAGTGTATATTGTGTTGTGAAATGTGACCCTAATGCAGAGTATGAAGAATATTATATATATATATATATATATATATATATATATATATAGGCCTGTAACAGTACACAAAATTTTGGTTCGGTACGTTTTCGGTTTTCAAAGCCACGGTTCGTTTTTTTTCGGTTCGGTACGGGAAGAAAGAAAACCCCTCAAAATGTCTATTAATGAATTTATGAATTTTTTAGCATTTTTCCCCCAATTTTTGGACACAATAGAATATAGAAAAACAGGAATAATATTATTCTGCTGCTACAAATCAAATAGAAAATAAAATAAATTATTAATATTACTAAATGTATTTTAAACATTAGTATTGCACTTTTCCCTGAAAGGTAGTTTTGAACAAACAACAAAAATCTAATCACAGTTCTGTCAGTTCACATTCTGCAGAAAAATAACAAAAAAATTCCAAATGAAGTGCAACATTAACAAGAGGGTAAACTGGTATTCTGTTTAAACAAACTGAAGAGAAACATTGACAACACAATGAACCAAATTATTCATTTTAGGACAGAGAACAAACTGTTTAGGACACTGTGTGTATATGTGTGCCTGTGTGCACGGGGGATTTTTTTTTTTTTTGTCGGAGCCGGGGGGGTACGGGGGGCGCAGTTATATACCTGGAGGTGCGGTCCATAACTAACGTAACGAACGCTGTCGTGAAACAAAAGTGAAACTTTACATACTTTCAACGCTCTAGTTATTCCTCTATTATACAGCGTACGTGATAGACAGACAGACAGAGCTAGTGTAAGTGTTTTAGAACTACCGTAGTTCCTAGGGGCCAAACAACGTCCGTCTTATTAACATCTCTTTCCTCGTTGTCGTCTTTCACCTGAACCTGAACTGATCCAAACTGGACTGGACTGATGGTGGAGGGTCTTCAGTCTCTTCCTTCCAGGTTCACATCATATTTGTTGTTTTTTTCACCTTATATCAGCTGCTGTTTCATATTTCGGGTCCATGTGTGCTCCTTCCATATGTCCGTGTGAAATTTGCGCAGATTTAAAGTTCCGCATCGAACGACGTCTTTCATTCCTTTTCCTTTTTCTCAACATACTGTGCCATTTCGGTACAGCTGTGTACCGAACTGAACAGGTGTGAACTGAAACGGTTCGGTTCGGTACGTGTACCGTTACAGGCCTAATATTTATATTAGGCCTGTAACTCTTAGGCCTGGCCTAATATAAATATTAGGCCTGTAACGGTACACGTACCGAACCGAACCGTTTCGGTACACACCTGTTCGGTTCGGTACACAGCTGTACCGAAACGGCACAGTCTGTTGAGAAAAAGAAAAAGGAACAAAAGACATTGTTTGATGCGGAACTTTAAGTACGCGCAAGTTTCACACGGACATATTTAAGGACGCATACATTGACCCGAAATATGAAATAGCAGCTGATATAAGGTAAAAAAAAATAAACAAATAAAAAAAAATATGATGAGAACCTGGAAGGAAGATATTGAAGACCCTCCACCATCAGTCCAGTCCAGTTTGGATCACTTCAGGTCCCGGTGAAAGACAACAACGAGGAAAGAGACGGAGATAAGACGAACGCTGTGTGGCCCCTGGGAGCTCCGGTAGTTCTAAAACACACTAACTCTGTCTGTCTGTCTCACACACGCTGTATACCAGAGGAATAGAACTCGGAGTTGGACGTTGAAAGTATATAAAAATAAAGTTTCACTTTCGTTTCACGCCAGCGTTAGTTACGTTAGTTATGGACCGGACCGCCCCCCCCTCCCCCACGCGCACCCCCGGCTCCGACCAAAAAAAAAACAAACAACCAAACAAACAAACCATCCCCCAGACAAATCGCACCTTGCGTGTGCGCACACGCGCACACACACGCGCACACACACGAGTACACAAACTGTCCTAAACAGTTTGTTCTCTGTCCTAAAATAAATAATTTGGTTCAGTTTGTTGTCAATGTTTCTCTTCAGTTTGTTTAAACAGAATACCAGTTTGCCCTCCTGTTAATGTTGAACTACATGCAGAATTTTTTTGTTGATATTTTCTGCAGAATGTGAACTGACAGAACTGTGATTAGATTTTTGTTGTTTGTTCAAAACTACCTTTCAGGGAAAAGTGTAATACTAATGTTTAAAATACATTTAGTAATATTAATAATTTATTTTATTTTCTATTTGATTTATAGCAGCAGAATTATATTATTCCTGTTTTTCTATATTCTATTGTGTCCAAAAATTGGGGGGAAAATGTTCAAAAATTCAAATGTATTAAAGACATTTTGAGGGGTTTTCTTTCTTCCCGTACCGAACCGAAAAAAACCGAACCGTGGCTTTGAAAACCGAAAACGTACCGAACCGAAAATTTTGTGTACCGTTACAGGCCTAGTATATATATATATATATATATATATATATATATATATATATATATGCATATACACATAGTACAGGCCGAAAGTTTGGACACACCTTCTCATTCTTCGCATTTTCTTTATTTTCATGACTATTTACATTGTAGATTCTCACTGAAGGCATCAAACTATGAATGAACACATGTGGAATTATGTACTTAACCAAAAAGTGTGAAATAACTGAAAACATATCTTATATTCTAGTTTCTTCAAAGTAGCCACCCTTAGCTCTGATGACTGCTTTGCACACTCTTGGCATTCTCTTGATGAGCTTCAAGAGGTAGTCACCTGAAATGGTTTCCCAACAGTCTTGAAAAAGTTCCCAGAGATGCTTAGCACTTGTTGGCCCTTTTGCCTTCACTCTGCGGTCCAGCTCACCCCAAACCATCTCAATTGGGTTCAGATCCGGTGACTGTGGAGCCCAGGTCATCAGGCGCAGCACTCCATCACTCTCCTTCTTGGTCAGATATCCCTCACACAGCCTGGAGGTGTGTTTGGGGTCATTGTCCTGTTGAAAAATAAATGATGGTCCAACTAAACGCAAACCGGACGGAATGGCATGTCACTGCAGGATGCTGTGGTAGCCATGTTGGTTCAGGCTGCCTTCAATCTTGAATAAATCCCCAACAGTGTCACCAGCAAAGCACCCCCACACCATCACACCTCCTCCTCCATGCTTCACGGTGGGAACCAGGCATGTAGCATCCATCCGTTCACCTTTTCTGCGTCGCACAAAGACACGGCGGTTGGAACCAAAGATCTCAAAAACCATTTCAGGTGACTACCTCTTGAAGCTCATCAAGAGAATGCCAAGAGTGTGCAAAGCAGTCATCAGAGCTAAGGGTGGCTACTTTGAAGAAACTAGAATATAAGATATGTTTTCAGTTATTTCACACTTTTTTGTTAAGTACATAATTCCACATGTGTTCATTCATAGTTTTGATGCCTTCAGTGAGAATCTACAATGTAAATAGTCATGAAAATAAAGAAAATGTGAAGAATGAGAAGGTGTGTCCAAACTTTTGGCCTGTACTATATATGTGTGTGTGTGTATATATATATATATATATATATATATATACACACACACAGACAGACAGACAGACAGATAGATAGATAGATAGATAGATAGATAGATATACAGACATTCTTTTTTTTTTAATTTATATATATGGGTATTATTGTTATGCAATGGATAGAGTTTATTTTGTGTATTATTGATATGGAACGGATAGTTTACTTTTGTTTCTGATGTGTATTATTGTCATGAAAAGGATAGAGTTTATTTTAGTTTCTGATATGTGCACTATTACTGCTAAAAAAAAGGGCAGAGTTTATTTTACTGTGAAATGCTGCTGTAAAATGGACAGTCTATCCTTGATATGGACAGTAATCTAGTGTTTCATGTTTAGTCAGAATTTAGTCTGATATGTGAGTATTTTTGAGTTACTGATGGAATCTGACAGAGGAATTTAGGGGAGGTGAAGGATGGGGTGGGGTATAAATTAAACTTGAAAATCACTCCCACCCTTCTTTAACATATATCACTTAGATTTTTTCAAAAAAATATATGTATTAAAATCTTGGAGGGAAGGGGGTAATATATGAACTGGGTGTAATACTTAATAGTGATTATGCTGATTTTCAGATTATGTGACTGAATTGTTTTGTATGTGTCCAAATGTGAATGCAGCAACATGTAGCACTGTTGTCCAAAACAAATTTCCCATATGGGACAATAAAGTTTATCCTGATCCTGATCATCCCGCTGCTTTCTGAATGTTGGACTTTCTTTTATATAATTTATTTGTTGTTTGATTTTAATGCAATATTCGAAATAAACAAACAAACAATATAGTGACACCCCCCCCCGCCCCCTCATTTTTTCTGGATCCGTCACTGAGTGAAACTGTAGACACAGCCTCCTCCACCCAAACAGCCATGTTACCTGACAGGTGTGGTCCAGTGCTTCAACAGTTTCTGTTGAAGACACTTTGCCGACTGCGTTTCTTATTGCTTCGTAGTCTTTCCCACACACTAGAAATGTGTCTATTGGTGAATCTTCTACATTCTGGGTGTAATTACAGGAGAAAACACACACAGTAATCTATTACTGCTCATATGACTGTGGACATTCACTCAGTGTGGAGGAAGTGAAACCTTTTGCAGAAGTTCTTCAGGGAAGAGCCAGCTCATCTGTTGGTCTTTGAGGAGTTTTAGAACAAACTCCAGTCCGTGTTGACTGGCGATTTTACGGATCAAATATGTCCGATACCAGTTATTCCCACTGTCCTTACACAGGTTCACCACACTGTTGAGGAAGGCAGTGGTTCCACGTTGACCCCCATGTTGAAGTCCTGGTGTCAGAATGCACAGGACGGACAAGTATGGACAAACACAAACAAACAAACAGACAAATCAGATGTTTTTTATATAGATATATATACTTTTATACTCTTGTTATTGCTCTTATTTCTATATATTTTTTATATATTATATAAAGTACAGGTTGTTTGTCTTTTTCAGATGTATCTGTTTTACATTTTTACTATTGTTTATTTGCTGATTCTAATAAACATTTAATCAAATCAAAGTAAATATTCCATAGATTCATCAAATATATTCTCTACTAGAGGTCGACCGATTATCGGCCGGGCCGATTATCGGCGCCGATATTTGGGAATTTGACGTATATCGGTATCGGCCTTTTTTTAATCCGACGGGCCGATATTAAGAAATCAATTTAAAACTGGGTTATTTGGGCTCAGATGCAGCCGCGCCTCTCTCTCTCTCTCTCTCTCTCCTGCACTATCCACTCTGTGCCCTCTGACTGGTTGACGCGGAAGCTGTCCTCACACAGACTGGGACTGACTTGGGATGAGATTGTGTTCTACATACATGTTCTCTCTCTCTCTCTGTTTCCATCTCCATCTTATCAGCAGGCTAATTCACACACATGTCAGGAGGTAATCTGAGTTAGCAGAGCTGCCGCTAATGTTTACTCTGCTCTGACGTTCTTCTGAAACATTAGTAGGAGTTATCAGATGTAGAGCACAGGGATGTTTAGTACAGTTTCAGAAGAGTTTTCTGCGTTTACCTTTGACACATGTGTTTTCTCTCCGGAGCTTCTCACACGAGAAAACTTCGCCTCTCCGCGGTACGTACCCCTTCCGCGTCGGATTTCGACGCGGAAGGGTACACACTCCCCGCGTCAAATAGTGCCGCTGTGGGGCTCTGACCGCATGCGTCGATTTCTGACTATTTGGGATGAGACTGTGTTGGTATGTAATGTAATAGTGTGTGTTTGTGTTAAAGTCACATGAAGAACTCTACAACTCACAACTACTAATGTTACTGTGAGCTTTCTAGTCCTATGATCTGAAAATTAAAGTGAAGATGACAGAGTCAAATTCAGAAGTGATTTATCTGAACATGGTGGAACATTTTAAATCCTGTGTGTGCTCATTAAAACCCTAAAGACTGTTTGTGTTCTGTCAAGAGTTAAACTGCACTCATAGACACTATTATACTTTTTATGTAGCTTTTGTCATATTAATCATTAATAATGTAGCAGCATAGTTTTGAATGACAGCGTCCCTACTATCGAATGGTAAAATATAAAATTTAATAATGAAATCAACTTAAGGCGTCCCAAATGCTGTAATAAATGAAGCATGATGAGATGAGCAGATGTCAGCATGTGGCCCAAGAGTTTACAACAATCTCCCTGTATTTTTGTTGTGTTTAAACTTAAAACAAAGATAAGTCATTATAGTTATATTTAAATTTTACTTTATTTACTGTGGAAAAATTTCAGGGAGCTATTTATTTAAGCTTTTATTCAACTTTATAAGAGATGCTTCTGAGTCTAGGAAATCCATGCACTTGTGGAGCTATTATTTTCTATCTATTTCATTAAATAAACATGCTTTAGGCATTTAAACGAAGTTCAGTGTTTGCATTATTCAAAATTTTTCATGCCAATTTTTACACTGTTACTGCAAATGAATATCGGCTCCAAATATCGGTTATCGGCCTCCTCTAGCTACTAATAATCGGTATTGGTATTGGCCCTGAAAAACCCATATCGGTCGATCTCTATTCTCTACTTTACACAAATGTGTTGTTTGTCCATTAAACCAGTTCAGTATGTGACACACACCTGTGGAGGTGGTTTCTGTTGTGAATAGTCTGGCTGTCAGGTCCAGGTGGATGCGGACTCGGGCCAGATCCTGCAGATATTCCACAGTGACTGTTTCAGGAGTGGGGCCGTTGGAACGCACCAGCCCACTCAGGAAGGCACTTTCATCCTGCAAACACTCCTGTTCATCTGTGACGGACCTCAAATGCGAGCTCTCAAACATGGAATCCTGCAGTTGTGAGAAGTTAAAAAAAAAAAGAAAATGCATTCACCAAAAACATCCAGTGAAAAACACCACAAAGCAGACACCTGATTGGCTCTGAATTCAACTTCACACACCTCCAAGCAGTTGATGTACAAGCAGTAAAGTTCCGTTTTGTCGGTTTTGTCCAGGATCCGGCTCTGCTCTATTTCTGTCAGATGTTGCTGCAGGTAATCCTTGACATCATCAAAGCTTCACAAACAGAGTTCACACTGACATTAGGAACCAGACGATTGCATTCACAGACCATAATAGCAGAGAAGGCTCCCCCCTCACCTGTACTTCAGCAGGAGTTTGACCAATACTGAACGAACCACGGGATTCTTATCCAGAGAGTCATCGAATGGAGACAGCTCCTTGGTACGAGTCTGTTGGTTTTCTGGAGAAAGGCAGACAATGGTCGTCATGGAAACACATGGATTATTATCCCTCTGGTATCCCATTCATGGAGGTCCTTCATGACCACCAAAAGCCACCATATATTTGTGTATTTATGTATACTTCTGCAGAGTTTTTGTATATTTTAGTGTATTTTTTTGTATTTTAGTGTATTCTGAATGAATGGAAAGTCAGAAATTTGACCAAAGATGCTTTGAAAAAGGTATTAAAGGTCATATATTAGGCCTCAAACCTGCAGAGACACTAGCTGTTTGTCTATTGCCCATATGTGCAACACTTTACCGATATTTACTAAATGTTGAAAAAACAGAAGTGCGTAATGTCGGTTTTTCCATTCATTCCCAAATGTGCTGATTAGTTTCTTTATTCTGGTAGATGTCAGTAGAAGTCATTCCATAAACATGAACATAAATCTGTGTTGTTTTGAATCTAGAATGCTCATTACCCCTCTATCTCCGACTAAATTCTAAAATGATTGGGTTTCCTGGTGTGTCAACACATGTTTAGTTTAAACTCTTCTTCTCTTGTTCTAACATCCACCAACATCTGTTTTTTTTTTTTGGTTCATGTGACTCTAGTTGCACAAAAAGGGCTTTCCATTACAGTTTCGCGCAACATACCAATTTCACTACGCCTAAAAATCACCACCTCTTGCCAGTGCAAAAACCTTTAATCAAAAATTAGCATTTTGGCAAAATTGTTGTTTTTCCATTAGGTAAATTTTTATGCTCAAGTTACACTACCGGTCAAAAGTTTTAGAACATCCCAATTTTTCTAGTTTTGTATTGAAATTCAAGCAGTTCAAGTCCAATGAACAGCTTGAAATGGTACAAAGGTAAGCGGTGAACTGCCAGAGGTAAAAAAAAAAATAAAAGGTAAAGTTAAACAAAACTGAAAAATAATGTACATTTCAGAATTATACAAAAAGGTGAACAAGAAATGGGTTAACAACTTAAAGCAGTTCTGCACCAATGGAGGTTGATCAAGCCTCAAAAGTTAGGGCTACCAATTCCTCCAGGTGTCCCAACGTTTGTGAATTCCTTCCAACCCCCTGTGTCTGCAGAAAAGTAGCGTTGAACACACTTTGGTACCATACTGTTGGGAGCATTATTTGAACAGTATTGTACTGCAGAGAGTAGTGTGTTACTATAAAAATGGAAAAGAGGAAAAGGCAATTAACGATAGAAGAGAGACAGAGCATCATAACACTGAAAAATGTAGGTCTGTCCTACAGAGAAATGTCCAAGAAAGTCCAGGTGTCAGTAAGTCCAGTTTCCTTCACCATCCAAAGGCACTCAGAAACTGGACTGGAAATGCTGACAGGAAGAGGTCTGGAAGAACCAAAGACGCAACAGAACCAGAAGACAAGTTTAAGACAGTCAACAGCTCTAGTGATAGGAGACTCACAGGACAACAGCTGAAAGCACAGCTCAATAGTGGTTGTAGTAAGCAAGTCTCAGTTTCAACTGTGAACAGAAGACTTCCAGTTGCAGGTTTGATGGGTTGAGTTGCAGCAAGAAAGCCATTGCTGAGACTTCAGAATAAGAAAAAGAGGCTTGCTCGGGCCATGAAACACTGCCAGTGGACTACTGAAGACTGGAAGAAGGGGTTATGGACTGATGAATCCAAATTTGAAATCTCGGTTCATCCCGCAGGACTTGTGCACGCTGTCGAGTAGGTGAAAGGATGGTTCCTCAGTGTGTGACATCAACTGTCAAACATGGAGGAGGAAGTGTGATGGTCTGGGGCTGTTTTGCTGGATCCAGGTGACTTGTGCAGAGTGACAAGCACCCTGAACCAAAACGTCTACCACAGCATTCTGCAGCTATGCCATGCAGTACCCTCTGGGATGTGCCTAGTTGGTCAGGGGTTCATCCTACAGCAAGATGATGACCCAAAGCATAAGTCCAAGCTATGGCAGAACTACCTGAAGAAAAAACAAGATGGTACACTTGAAAACATGGAGTGGCCAGCACAGTCTCCAGACTTAAACCCCATGGAGCTGGTTTGGGATGAACTGGACAAAAGAGTGAAAGCAAACACACCTACAAGTGACACACATTTATGGAAACTTCTGCAACAGAGTTGGGAAGAACTTTCTGAAGAATATTTGATTTCCATTGTAGAAAGAATGCCACGAGTGTGTTCAACTGTTCTATCTGCCAAAGGTGGCTACTTTGATGAGTCAAAAGTTTAGAATACATTTTGGTTTCTAAATTGATTCCGTGATTTCTTTTTTAACTTCAATTATTTATTTGTTCTATGCTTTAATTTCAGAGTACACTGAGGGTGTATTCACACCTGCCTTGTTTGGTTCATTTAAAACGGACCAGAGTTTGTTTGCTCCCTTGGTTCGGACCTTTTGGGCTGGTGTGAATAAAAACCACTGAACTCTGTTCCGGGCCAAACAAGCGAATCCAGACCCAGCTGAAGAGGTGGTCTCGGTGCGGTACCTTACGAACCCTGGTGCGGTTCGTTTGAGGTGTGAAAGCAGCCCGGACCTGATCCGACACAGTTGTTTTTTTTTTTTAATATTGTGGAAATGGTGCATTGTTATTAGTTTATACTGGCACTGTAGAAAGGCAAAGGTCAAAGCCAGTATCATTTTGGTTTCTGTTCCCGGTAATTGAGCTTCAGTGTGGGTATGGGTTGGATTCAGTGCTCATGCAAAACAGTAACATGCGGACATTTCATTTTCAGAACTCCCGTTAGATTTGTCTGTTGTGCTTGAAAAGAAAAATAATAAACGACTTCATCACCCCCAGCAAACTTTACCTGCGTTAAAGAATTCTGTGCCTGCCTAACTGAACAGTGATATAGGATAGGTACACATAAGTAAGCGGTACAAAACACTAATGCCGTTGGAGAACAGTCTTTTGATATACTACATACCTGTTACGTCTTGCGTGAATAAGAGCACCAGTCACAACATGATGTGCATACATGAGCGCTGTCCTCCATAGCCATCTTGCCTTGTGTCTTCGTCGTTGAGAAATGAATTCTACAATTTTGTAAACCTGACATTGCATCAAACATTCTTGCTGCTCAAACATTTGTGCAAACGTCTGTAAAAATCTGTAAAAACCATATCGCTATGACGATAAAAAAACAGCACGCAAAATTTCCATGATTCTCTCCTTTCACTTTGGACTGAACGCTTTAATCGACACTGCTCATTTCTGTCCAATGGCTGAACTACCTCAGCACGTGTGGTTTTGTTTACAGATTTTGGTCCACTTACAAAAAGGTACAATGTGAAAGCGAACCGCACCAAAAAAAAAAAAAAAAAGAAAATCACATTTGGTCTGGTCCAAAGCGAGTAGACTATCAAACTTTCCTGGTGTGAATACACGCTGAGACATTAAACTGCATCATTTTCACTGAAATTGTGGAAAAATTGGGGTGTTCTAAAACTTTTGACCGGTAGTGTATATTCATGCAATTTGAGGGTGAATAGAAAAGGGACTACAGTAACACTTAGTGATCAGATTGAACAGGGTTGGGATTAGAGTCCTACCTGAAGGGCTTGTCTCTACCATGAGAAACGACAGCAACTGACGAACGACAGCCGGACAAGGAGGAGTGTTGTCCTTGAAGCAAACAGTAGACACCAAATCTATGAAGAAAGCATTACGCCGCTTCCTGAGCTGAATGTGCTGGTTTATTCTGGTCCTTCAAATAAAAAAAAAACAAACAAGAGTGACAGTGATGAAATACAATAAAGTGTTTTCCTTTCACTCTGATCGACTTGCAGTTTCAGTTACAAACCTCGTGTCTTCACATGGAACCAAACGGAAATCTTCATCAACTGAAGTCTTGCAAAAAGGACAGTACATCTGACCTGGGATCAGCCACCGTTTGATACAAGCCATGCAGTAGATGTGGTCACATGGCAGACGGATTGGATCCTGAGGATCTTCAGAGCATATGTGGCACAGGTAATCAAACCTGTGAAAGGCAAATGAATGCACCGAGTGACGGTAATAATCTTTAATCTCAAAGAAAACAGAACTGTACAGACTTCCACATGGTACCATTTTCATTGTTCGACCGTACTTTATTGAGAACTTACAACCCATCCCCCCCTCCCATGTAGATAATCATAAATCTTTATCATGAAATATCTTGAAACCTTTACTCAATCAGCTCCTGCATCACCTGTTATAAGTAAGAATCAGCGCATTTTATCTCAGAGGTCAATAATTTACTAAAATTTGTTGACCAGTGTGTTATCCCCACAGGGAAATTCATTGTCTAAATACAAACAGTGCCTAGCGTTAGTATTAGCATTAGCATAAGCACACATTTATACACAGGTATATTTTTCTTTTTTTGTTTGTTTTTGTGCTGATCATTTGCTTTGGTAAAACATTCATTCATTTGTTCATTCCAATAGTGATTTTTTATTTTCTTTAACTAATTGGGAGCCAGTTTAAATATTTTATAGAATCATGTGCTGTGGTTCCAACTGCAGCAGCATCATTCTGAATGAACAGTCTGATACAGGATGTGCACTCATACCTGAAGAGGTGTCCGACAGCTCCATCTTTGCAGGTTCTGAGTAAATCAACTACAGCCTCAAACGTCTCCTGAGATTTGAGATCTGAATTCCTTTCCAGGACCTTTATGAAATAGTTGAAGCAAAACATTTTCAGTGAAATCAGAACAATTTCAGTTATTGTGAGGGGCTTTAAATAATCAGAACTTTAGGAACTTTAACTTTACCCTGTATTTTGAAAAAACGCTGCTTGTTTCCACTGAAATTACCCGGTAAAAAACTTTAATTGGACCCCAAACTTCCCCTGAAATAAGTTTCAGGAAAGGGAGAGACTTTCCAGATTTCCGGAATTTTGTTGGGGGTGGGGCTATGTGCTGAAGAATGCTGATTGGTGGAAGATACTGTCAGCATTCCATAATTCTGTTCACCCTCCATGTTTAATCCAGTCGCGTCTGTGAACTGGTTTATTCCACTTCTTTTCCAATGTATATTGGTCATTGGAGCTAATAGCTAACTAGCACAAAGCAGAGCTAACTTTGGCTAATGCTAATGAGCACAGTGGCACTAAATTTGGCTAACGCTAACTAACACAAACTGGAGCTAACTGACTAACAGCTAACAGTACTCTTTTCAGATTGCTGGAATTCTTGTGGGCGGAGCTGTGTGTAGAAGAACTCTGATTGGTTATTCCATTTCTACAAGATTCACTTTGTTTTGCATTTTGATCACTTGGAAAATCGAGTAAACCATTGTCTATTTGTCCAACACACGCTTTTGAATGTATTCATCTTGCTCCAATAAGTGCAGTGTCATAAGTGTTCATCTAAAACAGCCTGGACCTTGTTGAAGGTTTTTACTGAATATCCTCAAAAGAAATTCCCAGGATTCCCAGGGAAATAAATTCCTGTAATTCAAATTCCTTGGAATGTTGGTGGAAAAGGGGCTAATGTGAGGGGTTTTGACCCATAAAGACCCAAACATCTACCTGTGGCTAAACCATCTACTGATCTAAACTGTTTAATTCCTGTTGATCCACAAATTCTATCAATACATATAAATAACGAATGTAAAATACAGTTCTTCATCTTTTCATGGTCATCAGATATGACCATATTTGGACGTTCAGAGGCTCCGTAGTTACCGTGGAAACACCGTCATCTTCTACAACATTGATTCACCAGTAAAACCCATGGAGTTGGATCAATGACAGTGGATGAACACACTGGGTTTTATGTTCAATTAATGAGAGATTTGCTGTAAAGTCATTTTTTCTTCAGATATCTGTGTTTGTGATATAATAACCCTCAACTTCAATCTGAGCTTTTCTGAACACCTACATGTTCATAAAACATGATTTTCACTGAAAAACATAAAATACAGAGGACAAAATTAAAATAAAAGGTGATAAATCACTTAATAAAGGTTAAACAGTCAGAAAAATTCCTTTGGGAACTGACACAAAAGTAGCTCTAGGTCTTTATGGGTTAAATGATTGTTATAAATTGACAAAATGGGTTGTACAAACAAACCTTTCCAAGCTTCTTTGTCTGCTGTAAAAACAGAGGTGTCAGCTCCCCGTTTATCTCTTCGATGTCCAACAGCATGTGTTCCACAAACAGAGACAGAGAAAATATCCGATTCCATCCACCTCTAAGAAAACAGAAACAGCACCGACACATGAGTAAAGAAATGCAGACTATAAAGATAAGACAAAGTTGACCGAGGATCAGACCGCCCAGGCCCCGCCTCGGTCTGCTGTCCGATCCACAGATGTCTGGTCCTGTCTTACCGAACCCTGTGGACCAGCACTTTGCTTTTTTCTCCATAATGTCTCGTGCTTTCATCGGAGCAGATCAACTCGATGGGAACCTGGAGTCTCTTGACCCGCCTGAGCCACATCCTTCTTTGGGCATCTGTGTCCAGGTCTCCGGGCTCCAGGTACTCTACACATGCCAAAGCAGCAAACACATCGATTACCTGGAAGACACAGGGAATAGGACAAGAAAACATCACCAGCTGAATCCAAGCAGCTGGACGGATGTCGGTCTGTCTGCATGGGCAGCAGGAAGGATGGACCTGACAACATGATGGCCCTGGCTTCTGCTGGCACAGAGACATGAACATGTAACTAGGAAGGAAACGGATCCAAGAAGGGACAAACTACAGAGCAAGAGCAAACATACAAATATCTCGGAACTGTTGTTGACTCCACACTTAATTTTAAGAAGAATCATCAGAAAGTGTGCATAAAGAGCACCAGCGTCAGCTTTGTCTGCACACGTCCCATTTCCACATTGATAAGACCATGACCACACTCTTATCATGGGTATAAAAAACAGTTTCAGCTAAATCTAACCTGAGGTCATATTCTAGAGGTAACTACCTTTCAAATGAGGTGTCATTGATTCATTTTGGCCTTGTGGTTCTTTAGGTCTTCAGTTTGGAAGGACCACAAGGCCAGCTTTGGAACTTGGTAAATAGGCCAAAATAGGTGGGAAGGAACAGGTTAAATAATATTTACTTAAAAAGACAATGCATTGCAGTCCAGGTAAAACAACTTTTACAGTTATGTTAATCGATGTTTGGACACCTACCAGTTCAAACCCATTGCTAGCGCTGGAATCTTTCTGAAGGTCGTGGGTCAGCTGGGGCTCAATGCACATCATCCTGGAAAGATTCTGTAACCGGTTCTTGAACTCATGGTAAGCAGCATGGACCCAGAGAAGAGAGGTCACTGCGTCTCTGACACCGAGCTTGAACTTCAGCTCATGAACACAACAGTTCATGGCATCGTGGAGAAGCTACAAACCAGGAATGTGGATTAGCTTCACGTATCACACAGACATTACTGAAAATATAAAGACTTTGGTAACACAGAAAAACAACCTGCAGATCTTGTTCACGTGTCACATTCATGGTCATGGTGATGAAATCCTGTAGGTAGCACTGAAAAAACTCTGTCTGCATGTCCCGGTCTGCATTCTGAATGTGTCGCCCCAGAGGCGTTGTCCAAAAGAGCTCCTCCAGCTCATAATGAGTTTGTTCTATCAGGAAGCAAGATGGGCAAATGGTAGAGAAATGAAAAGGATACGACGACAACACAGATACTCATCAGTTCTGGACAGGGATGGGAATGGAGAACAGGTTCTTATAGAGAACTGGTTCCCAGTTGCTCACTTCCTTGGAATTATTAGTCTGTTTGCTTAATGACTCTACTTATTGGTTCTATGACGTCATCACGCCAAAGGCGTCATCAGGTCATTTCCATATTTTGGTTGTTTCCTCTAAAGTCTGGTAGTATTTGACCAGTGAAGACAACACTGTGACCATTTACAACAGTTGCAGAGCTTTCAAGGGTTAAATCCCTCCAACATGCACAAATATTTAACCACAGCATCCAATTAAACTGCACCAATGGGACTTCTCTCATTGGCTGCTTGGTGAAGGGGGTGGTGACTCTGGAGGCGGAGCCTACTGCATGGTGTCCTCTGTCACACCCACTAACATTAAATTGCTCTGAGTTCTATCGGTACTGTTAAAGATAGTGTCATTTCACAGTGTCAACCTGCTTCATTATTGTTTAGGAATAATCTCCATGACAACCAGGCTCAGATACAGCAGGTACATCTAACACTGCTTCAACTACACCTTTAGAACCATTTAGGAGGTTTGGTCCAATCAAATGTGAAATGTTAGCACATATTTGACATTAAGGAGTTCATGCAAACAAAGTCATTTGCTCTGTTTATTCCCTAATCCAATGAGAATCAATAAGAGAATAGATTGGGTATCAAACTGATAAGGGATATATAGATAATGGAGTTGGAAAATTAATAAATACTTATCAGTTTCCATCCCTACTTCTGGACCCACAAACAGGCCATCACCTCCACATTGAGGAGCATTGACCCAGAGGTCTTCCAGGTGGTCCTTGATCCTCCAACTGAAAGGAAGGCGGCATCCAAAACTCCCCTTTAGGGTGACGTAGTTCTGGACTGGAATAGTTCCTGTCTCTGAGCTAAAAAACACACAACAAATGACAAATATTATAAAATGGCTGCCATTTATCATCATTCTAGTTTAAGAATAAAAGTTATGCAAAACACACTACGACCACATACCTGTGGTCAAATGTTAGCTGTGGGATTTCCAGCAGGTTCTCATTCCCAAAGATGTCCAACCACAGTCTCTTGAAAGATTCACCACAGTTTTCATTCAGTAAGATGTCCAAGTTTTGGTCACGGTCAATGACTGAGACCAGCTGAGCCAAGACAGGGACGACGGCAGCCTGAACATGCTTCCACAACGTGTTTCTGTGAAGACCCAGAAATACCTCTTTACTAATGTTTTAAACATTCACAAACAAATACTTTATTGATCCTTTGCAGGAAATTACAGGAGTTACAGCAACAGCAATCACATTCAATCATTACAAGCACTCTGCAATAGATAATAAGGACTCAAATTAAATATTAGTGCTAATTAATAAAGGAAAAAGAATATCTACAAGAATATACACGAGTAAGTTAAAACTACTACATGTGCAAAAACTATAGAGATGTATGAAATGTAAAGAACATATAAAATGCAGTGACAGTGAACTTGCTCTTCCCTTTTATTGCACATTGAATCACCTGAAGGATTTATTCATAAAAAGTCTACATAAGAAGACAACCTTTGGTGTAGCGCTCACCTGAAGGTGCCTCCTTTTTGCAAGGCATCAATGTCGGAAGCCTCTTTCATCACCCAATTTTCTTTTTTGCTATCGTGAATGACCAACAAGGAATGAAGACGCTTCTTCACAGTTTGCAGAAATTCTCCTGATAAGAGTCAGATAAACATAAAGAGTCCTGCAAATGCTGTTGGAAACTAAACACTTACAAATAGTTTAGTATGTCAAGCAATTTGTGAATGAACATGTGTCTGGATTCCCTGTAAAACCACAGAGCCAAAATTTTTACACATTATTTCTGTCACAGCCATATTCTGAACATTCTGTTATTCACTTTATGACCACATCTGTATCCAGTAATCATCTGAGGGAGGAACTGGGGGTTCTTCGGTCAGTGTCAGTGGTGGTTGTAGAAGTAGTAATAGCAGTAGTAGTAGTAATAGTAGTAGTAGTAGTAGTAGCAGTAGTACTAGTAGTAGTAGTAATAGTTGTACTAGTAATAGTAGTAGTAGTAGCAGTAGTAGTAATAGTAGTCATAGTTGTAGTAGTAGTAGTAATAGTTGTAGTAATAGTTGTACTAATAGTAGTAATAGCTGTAGTAGTAGTGGTAGTAGTAGTAGTAGTAGTAGTAATAGTTGTAGTAATAATAGTAGTAATAGCTGTAGTAGTAGTAGTAGTAGTAATAGTAGTAGTAGTAATAGTTGTAGTTGTAGTAGTAGTAGTAGTACTAGTCTATTCCTGACAGTTTCATGGGCTGTAAGTATCAGACTGGAGTTTTAGGATTATTTGTAGCGCTGCAGGTTTTAATTCTTCCTTTTTGTTTCTTAATCTGATCTAAATGTCAGGTTCAGTCTGTTTAATCTACAGTGTTCTTCTGTGTAAACAAAGCTGCTTTTCTGACCTTTAATGGCGTCGTCGTTACTGAGGAGCGTCAGGAGGATCTGAACTCTCTGTGTGCTGCGGATTCCACCTTCCACCTGATCCTTCAACATTCCCACAGCGTTCTGGACGCAACTTCGCACAAGCTCTGTTGTGTCCACAACATGAGCCAAGGCCTGGTTCAGGAGGAAACACTGATCAG
Organism: Sphaeramia orbicularis; assembly: GCF_902148855.1. Lineage (NCBI taxonomy): Eukaryota > Metazoa > Chordata > Actinopteri > Kurtiformes > Apogonidae > Sphaeramia > Sphaeramia orbicularis. The sequence continues at coordinate 76,720 of NW_021941649.1, forward strand.
AGACCAGAGGAGCATCTCACAAGCAAAAGGCCTGTCCTTAAAGATCGCCATGATGATGGTATAAAAACTTTACAATTTAGTATTTTTTTGTTTTTTTCTCCATTAATCTCTTAAACATCTCTTAATCATCTCTGCTCAAAACTACCAAACATTCAATGATTTTAAGTATTTCAATCAATAAAAAAATCCCCCTCCGCCCACCATTTGCTATGTGGACAATAAAAGATAGCACTGAGTAATCAAACTTGCATTTAACTCTTTCAGTGCCATGGGCCGATTAAATCGGCTTTACGAATACGACCTTTAAAGTGCCACGGGCCGATCAGATCGGCTTTGGAGAACACGCCACATTTGTGTACAAACAAACCATCCACCCCCATTTCTTTCTCACATTTCGATGACGTTCTTTCTGTGTCCCCCTTTTGAGACCAATCAGACGGGAATTTGAGGTCACGCGACCGAATAATATTTTTATATCTTTTTAATGTTTCTTATTCTCCGGTGTTTCATCAGAGGGAGCCCTCCATGCCGGGGGGCGGCTGTGGACTCCGGGGGCTGTGGCGCCTTCTCTCACTGGGGTCCGCTCCTTTCTGGTGGATGGGGGTCCCAGTTGGCCCTCTCCCACTAGTTGGGATGCGGGGCTGTGTTGCTGGTGCCCGGTTATTATTATTATTATGAATTATGCAAATTACGATCAATAATGAATCGGCTGCGTCCGGTGCGTTTTGAATCTAATTAGCAATCGGTCGGATGTTACCGAGCGGTTTCCTGCAGGATTCTTCAAATATTATAAAAACGACGCGAAATACTGAAAAACGGCCAAAATCTGTGGCACTTTTAAGGCGTATTAGCCCCTTAACTGTCTGGCACCGAAAGAGTTAAAGGGTTAAAATCCTGACAATTATTCAATATTTGATTGTTTTGATCAGGACTGAAGTTGATCAGAATACCTGACAAAAAAAGAAAAAACTATACAGTTTTTCAGCAGCTTTTGAAAGTGGACATTTTTGTCCTGAATGATACAAGAGCGGAGAACATTTTCTTCAGTGTTACGATGATTTAGTAGAAAAATTACAATTTTAAACTGTCGAGAGAGAGATGTTGCTACAAAACCAATTTGTCATATGTTCTAACAAATTGATACAAATGAAGAGGAACAATTTGGCCTAATGGACAAAAATGTCCATAGTCATGCATGTTAATTGTCTTATGCCACAGAGGTGTCACAGTCCTCCCTCAAAATCAGACTCCCCTGCTGTGCATCGCAACTCAGTCTTTATTTATATAGCACTTTACATACAATGAAGATGTAGCACAAAGTGTTTTACATTTAAAAATCAGTACACCCCCCACCATATTACCAGTGCTAATACGTCCAAACAACAGCACATAAAAAGACTGACTGAGCATGGGAGGACCAGAAAGTAAAAGAGGAGGTGCTGTCTCAGGGAGCACCTGCAGCACATCTCCATCAGGAGCCCATTTAAGGGGCTCCTCTGCTCCAGTGCGGCGTCAGATCACTACTTCTCAGACCATCACAGCCTTTCCCTGATTTCACGGACCTTCCTGGACTCTCTCACCCTGGACTCAGCCCTGTGGACTCTATCCCCTTCAGGTTTTGTGTTTGTTTAGTTCTCATGCTTGTTTTCTTTAATAAACCCCATTATCCACTTGAGCACTGCACCCATGACTCCTTTCATTCACTCCTCGTCACTAGAGGTATATTTGTGTTTTTTGACAGTGAACAGCTAAAATAAAAACGATTACTCACATTTTCCTCACTCCCTGTGTAAGAGTCATCATCCACCTCCATAGCTGTTAAAAATAAGCATATATTAATATCATTTAAGATCTTTAATGACAAGACATTTTACACAGAGGAAATGAGAAATTGAGTATTTTGATTACCTTCTGGCTGAGCAATCTTTGTTTCAAACATTTGACTGATTGTCATGTTTTGAAGGGTTTTGATGTCTGAAACAATATCTTTTGATCGTCTGAGGTCATCGATGTGAACTGATCTCCACAGGCCTGTGAAGATTCACATATCTGGTCAAAGACTGTGATTAAAACAAATCAATCCCAACAGGAGAAAACCTTACCTCCTTGAAAGCCAACATAGGAAGTCCCTCCTCCCATTCTTGGCAGTCTGGTGATGAAGTACACAAACACTTTGCTTCCTGTGTTCTCCTGAGTTATCTTGTTGATTTCGTTTATGGATGAATATCTGAAAATGAACAGCAAAACATCAATATGGCAAAAATCACACAGTAGCAGCGCAGCATCTACCAGAAATGTCTGCGACTTACTTTGCAGATGCAATAAGATTGGCACTCTGAGAAGCTTCATCGAAATCATACTGAATGATGAGGGCTTTGACATCGGCTCCGGTTTTGCTGTTTCCATTTTCAGTTGTGAGGAAGTTCCTACAAAGGGAGAACCGTTGTAAACTTGGATTTGACATGTTTACTGTGAGAGTGTGCTGAAAAAGTCAAAGGGCCATTAATGATGTGAAACTGAACTCCATGCATTCACGTCCTCAGTACAAACCTGATTTTCTTCAGGAACGACTGTTCTGTGTCAAACTGCTGCAATGACAGAAGTCCAACACTTGGCAACACCTGCTCTAGAGGCTTTAAGTCAGATGCTGTCAAAAGTCTCGAGAATGTTGTTACCTGTTGTATAGAATTACATATAATAATGACTTATAGATGTATAAAAACTATTAATTGTCCATATTAATGGCAACTGATCTGGACTGAAAGCTGTAGGATGTATTTGAAACTGGCTTTGAATAACTTGACATTTACCTCTGTGAAGGATGAGCTGCAGTGGACCTCCTGCTTTGTGTGAGCAAGTATGTAGTCAACCAAACAGCTGTTGTTCAGGTCTTCAAAGTAAACCCTGGTCAGATGTTCAATCTCCACCTTCGGAAGGCCACTGCAGTTCAGTCGCACCACTGAGTCAGGTGTAGCGCATTTCAGGAGCATGAGTTTAGCTTCATCCAGTACTCTCTTCTCTGGGTCTGAGTTTTCCACACTGTTCTTTTTGTTTTCTGTTACTTGAAGAACGACAGAGGCACATGTGTCAAAGTGGTAGCCAATGAAGACATCTGCTGGTAGGTACTCATACGTCTGAGTGTCTGTTGACTCCTGACTGTTTAGAGACACAAAGTCTTCAACCCATTTCTGCAATTCAGTCACAGTTCTTTTCTGCTCAGGTTTGAGGACAGTGAAGATATCCAGGTAGTGTTTCTCCAGCCTGTTGATGAGAGGTATAGGGAACTGTTTGTAGACCACCTCTCTTTCTTCTATAACAACAAGCCGGAATTCCTCATGGACCCTACATTTGACACGGTGGGTTCCCAGTCCAAGGTCCACATACTTCTGCCCACCCAAGTAGACATAGTACTGGTTCAGAGCATCGTAGAGACTTTCATAAAGGTTCTGCAGGTTCACAAGCACAACAGTCTGACCTGTCTCCATGCAGATCTTCACTCTATTGATGTTGCGGCAGATTTGGGTGTACTCCTGGTCTTTCAAGAAGCTAGAGCCAAAAATAATTTCCGGTTGACAACTTTCTGAAAAGAAAGTTTGCTGGAGAATTTGTAGAGCTGCGTAGTTTTTTGTCAGGATCAGCAAGTACCGGCATTCTTCCTCTTGTCCAACTGCCTGAATGTTTTCTCTCACAAAGTCAGTGGTTCTGATGCTCTCCAGATTTGGTACAATCTGAAGTCCTTCCGTTAAGACAGTAACTGCATCCACATCATCTCTACCACTGAAATTCCTTAACACTGCCTTTACGATTTCCTCTGCTGTGGGTTTCCTCTGAGAAACCTTGGCCACGGCAAAAATCATCTTAATCAGGCTGTAAAAATCACGCAATCCAAAAAAACCATTGCCTTCTTTGTTGCAGATATCCACGTAGGCTCTTGCAAAGGGTTCAAAGAATGCCTTGACCTTCCGCAAAACCACTTCGTCAGATGAGCATATGCCTTTAGCACTCTCAATAAGTTCCCTCTCATCAGGATCACCACGGGAAACAAAAATCCCTCGGTTCATTTTTGCCGGGTCTAAAGCCCAGTTGGAGATGCCAATGAATCCAACCTTTTTGTGTGGTTGGGGATCATCATCGATACACCCTTCTTCAAGCAGTGGGTGAAGAGTTTTCAGTGGCATCTTTGGGGAGTCCTCAGCCAGACCAATCTCATCAAGGACCACAACTGAAATGTATTCTTTCAGGTTCTTTCCTTCCTGGAAACGCCCACACTGTTTGAATGTGTTGATGATGCCCTCTGGAGTTGAGTGAGGACTACACTGGAACGACACCAAATGGATCTGTTTAAGCCTTTTGTAAAGGTCAGAATGCGCAGACTGACCCTGCATGGCATCAGCCACTAAGGTTTTAGACAGAGATTTTGAACTTCCTGGTTTCCCAACTAAGAAGAGAGGGATTCTTAGCTCAATACAGAGAACCATCATGAAGACGTTCTCTTTGAGGGCGTTGTTTCTTGCAATTGTATGTGCTATGGGCACCCCACTGAGAAATAAATCCTGCATGAGTGATATTTCCTGCTTTACTTTTCCTGGGTTGTATGCTGGTGACAGGCTTTTAGAGATTTGTTGTCTGTAGTCATCCTTATTTTCAAGGCTGGCATGGTAGCATACTGCCGTGGCCATAACTACAGACCATAGCACAGGATCTCTGACCTCTGGCTCTTTCTGAAGACTTTCATTCCTTTCAGCATTTTGTTTTTTCTCAAATTCTCTAAGCTCTGCAAAAAATGTAGTGTGGTTGTCAAAGAACCACAGAAAGACCTGCATGCAGCGTTCCACATCTCTGAGGCTGACGAAGCTGCATTCATCCTTCCTTGTCCGCATATATTTCTGTGACCCAGAGAGGACATCGGTGATCTGATTTACATAATTTTTATCAACTGGTTTGTTTTCAACCACTCTTTGCACAATTTGCTGAATGTACATCTTCTCTGTGTGGTCATTCAACTGTCCGAAGTCCCACACAAGTGGGATTATGCTTGGCGGTAATGCATGAACTCTATACACTAGCTGGCGAAGTGGGATAGAACCAAGCTTTTCATCTGTCTCTTCAGCTCGAACTCTGTACCCGAGACCTGCAGATTCCAGCCTCTTGATCATCTCCTCAGTGTGTTTGCGGTAAGGGTTACATGCTGCAATAATCTGCAATCCACAGTCAGGTGTCAGACTTTCCCCGTTGACTGTCTGGTCACAGAGGACTTCCTTAATGCTGCTGATGGCCTCAGTGGTGTTGGCCTCATCGAAGAAAAGAACAGTGTCAAATTTATACTCCTGTTTGTTTGCAGAGGCATTTTTTTCTGCCTCTCTAACTTTGGTGTAAATAATGTTTGGAGTTGTCCCTCCATGCACCTTCACAAGTTGCATGTTCTGAGCTGGTCTTCCATTTCTCTGGAGCTCACAAAGAAATCTGATGAGCCTTGTCTTACCACATCCCGTCTCCCCCATGATGATGACGGGGATGCCACACCTGAACCGCATATGGACTGCCAGCATTTTCAATATGTTGTCAGTTGTCAGCTCATACGTTTCATCGGGGTCACAAGAAGACTTGATACCAAGAACATTACAGATTTGCTCTATTTTCTCTTTTCTTGGAAGACGGTCAAAGTCAATGTTGAAAGGCACCCTCTGTTGCATTAAACCTCTGTGTAATGCTATGCTCATGACATTCTTTCTTATCACCTTTCCAGAAATGGGCTCAATGGCGTCAACAGAATTCCCTTTATTGACCTTAAGATGGAAGCCAATAAAGGTCATAGACACGTGGTCGTCATTGAAGAAGATGTACGGATGCGGTTCTGTTTCCCACCTCTTCCTAATAAGAAAAGGGGCCAAGTCTTCATCTTTGACACCAGTTAGGTCCACCTGTAGATTTCCTGGACTCTGGTCAGAAATGCAGAGCGATGGAGTGGCGAAGTCTTTCGCCATCAGAATCATGAAGTCCACCACAAAGGTTTTGAATCCACGTAGGACGTCTCCAGTCAATGAGGCATCACAAAAAACGGAATTCTCACAGTCTTGGAGCTGTAGGTTTAGGAACCACGCAAAGTGTCTTAGTTCTGCCCAGGATGGGTCTGGAATTCCACAATACAACAGAAACATCTGGAGACATTCCACATGTGACCCTTCAGCACGTTTTTCACTGTCATATTTGAACGTGTCCAGATTGGCATGTTTCTGAAATCGAGTGAGATACTGGTATGGTCGTTGAAAGACGGTGCTCCTGAATTCTTGGTCATCCATGAGTGGGTCTTCATTATTAACAAGAGAGGGACTCATCTCTAGCTCTAGTACCTCTTTAGGTGGTCGACAGAAAATATTTGGGAATACATCTGTGAATGAGTTATTTGCACTTCGAGCCTAAACAAAACAAGAAACCAAAAACAAAGGGTTTATTCAGCATTTTATAGGTAATACTTACTAGTATCAAAAAAAGACATTTTATTAGTATCAAATTTCTAAAAAGAATCCTATACCTGATGTGAGGTATTTTTTAATGGTTTTGCAGTTTGCTCTAAAGTCTCAATGATGTACAGCTGCTTGTCACTGCACCTCCACACGTTTCCCTCGGAGTCCATCAAATAACGCAGAATCAGCAATTTGAACAGAAATTCATCAAGACCTTTCTGCACCTGTTCAGTGAGATGAAACAACTGTTATTATAATGAAGAGAATGAAAGAAAAGGAAATTAAATATTTACTGAAGGTGACCATTACCGATGATGTGACATCAAAATGGAACATGGTGAGTTCTTCCTTATTGGAGTCACATAAGAGAGACTGAAGAATCACATTCTCATCAACCTTCGGTTCAGTCAAGCGAATGCATTTCATCACTGAGGATGTGGTTGAGCCCTGCAATTTCTCATACAACCTCTTAATATAGAGGGATTTACCTATTCAAAAAAAGAACAAAAAAGTCATTATTCATGTGTCAACAGTATCAGTATCTCTGTAATTTGATGACTGAGGTTAAAACTAAGTACATACCAACCCCAGCCCTTTTGGATGAGACAACAACAACACGCTTCCGGTCTTTGAACGCAGCAGCAGCACTCGGTTGGGTTTCTGGGACTACATAGTGTTGGTGCAAGTATGTCTGGATTCTCTCCAGTTTCTCCTGAGGTACCATGTGCAGTTTGTACTGGCTGAAGGCTGATGGAAGGTATGTATGTTCTCTCTCTGAGCTGCAGATAATGACCAGCCTGTAGTCTTGTCTGCTTCTCATTTTCATTACTTGAAAAAACTTCTCAACTTTAGAACTCACATCGTAAGTCAGCAGATCCCCATATAGCAGAGTGTATATCTTCTGTCCCCTGCTGCCTTTGCTAAGACAGCGCCTGAGGAAAAGTTCCACCTGTTCATATGATGTTGTGGAGTTGCACAAGAGGACCTCATCGTACGTAGGAAGTGTTTGATTTTTACTGCACATGTAAACTGAGATGCAAGATGTTAGGACTTCATCATGTGGGCAAACAACAAGGTTTGGTTTTCCCAATGCAAGACCATTAGGTAGCTCTCTGTGAATGTATGTAACCTTGCTATTTTCTTTGTTTGCTAGTTTTTCTAACAGTCTTCCAAGAATTTGCACATCGAGAATGTGTGGAAGAAAACTCTCCATGTTTTTCATGTAAGTGTCCCATATCAGATCAAATTTTTGTAAACCACTTGCCTGGTCTATGTGACCTGGCAATGGATCCAATTCCTTGGTAAAATCTGAGCTGGCTACCTCATTTTCTGGCACCATTTCAAGTATCTTAAGCTCTTCCTGCGCTTCCAGCAGGTCAGCAGCTGTGCAGTTGGGCTTAATGAAAGAAAGCAACATGAGAACCTGATCACTGACACTGATCAACTTTTGCTGAGACAGGTTGGTACACAGGTTGACAATCTGTTCTGCCGTATAGTAATTTAGATAGTAATGGTGGGATCTCTGATCCTCCACAAAATTCATCCAGTCATCCAGGTATTTCTCCATTTTCCTGCAAAGTTCAGGAAGCTGCTCGTCTACACTGCCCTCCACAGTGACAGCGCTCAGACCACCGTCCAGGTTGAAGTCCATTGTAATACTGGGTTTGTTACTATTTATGCAGCATCTGATCCGAGCTTCCCAGCATCTGAACAGAGGATTCCCGGCTGTGTATAGGACAATGAATGCTTTAGCTAGTCTCTGGGCACCATCAAAAACCTGAAAAACAAAGACAATCTGATTTGCACCCACAAATAATAGTTTTAATACAATGGAAAATACAAATAAAAAAAATAAACCTTTCAAACAGTACATACAGCCACGAAACCAAAGCTGAAGTGTCTTCAGTCCTACGGTGACCAGTAAACTATTTAATTCCACATTAAAATAAAATGAAAATATTAATAACAGAAAAAAGTACCTCTACAAAGTGATCAACTTGTTTTTTCCCCTGATGGCCTTTCCCAGACATGAGCATGAGTTTGTTCTGCAGTTCCCGCAGGTCCTCAAGGGAATAACTCCGTATCTGACCATCATCATGTCCCTCAGGAATCAGGAGTTTCAGGACGGTATCAAGGCTTAGCTGGAATGACAAATACACACAAATTGTCCTTAATTATTTTGACAGAATATTGAGTGTTCTCTGAGACAATGTCTAAACTGAATGAACATTAGTAATAATACAGTCATCTTTGGTTTGTGGCGTTTTGAACCTTTTCAACTCTTTGTGCACTGATCAGGTAGATTCCCTTGTCGTTGATGGCTGATGCTAACGATAGAGACGACCTCTCCACTGATCCATGACTGTCCTTTACAGTCTTCAACCATTCCAGATGACGTGCACTGTCCCGCTGCAAAACAAAACAGTATTTTCAACGGTGAAGTTGTTTCCTGTTAACATTCCAGTGTCCGGGTGAACATATTATGCACACTTTGCTCTTCAAATTATACAAAATCGCATAATTTTCCACAATTTGTGTTAGGTTAGAATTCAAAAGTTGTTCATTTTTGCATGATTTTTGTCCCAGTCATTAAAATCTTTCCACTGTATACAGTGTTATATTCCTACACTAACACCCTTCCACCAAGTGAGTACAAAATCCACACTGACACATTTAACATTTGACCTTTTGTGCTTTCAGTGCTTTAATGTTCACTAAGTATCTACATCAGAGTTGCACTGTAGTCATTTTCAGTACTAAAGAAATCAACTGTCCCTTCTTACCAGTTTCTTCGGTAAGTTTCCATCATTCTGTAAAGCTCCCCAGAGCTTATGGAGTGCTGTCTTCAAAGTGTGGAAATCAGAGTCTGGTTTAAGCTCATAAAGCAGTGAAGAATATCCCAGAACTGCATCGTGGAAGTAGGAGACTCGATGTATGTCCTCATCATTCTCTCCCGCAGAGATGGAAGCCAAGTCAACAAATACCTTCAGCTCGTTGATATCTAAAAATATTTGTAAAAATATAAAAATATATGACCATTATGACTAGAGCAGATCATTTTCTTACATCCGGATTCATCTCAGGGCAGCAGATACTGTACATTACTACCAACATACTCAGAAAAAAAACCCACTAATGAGAAAAAAAAAAAGAAAGCTACACTGTAGGCTATTTTATTACACCAGTGCAGAAATCTTAGGATAGAAGAGGCTGGAGACTATGTGGTGAAAATAAAGCCAATCATTTTCACATATTTTGGGATTGCCCTAACATTGTGCCTTTTTGTCAGGCTTTGAAAAAAAACCATGGAGAACATTTTCAAAGTCCAATTTCCATTCACATTTGAATTCATATAGACTACCGGTCAAAAGTTTTAGAACACCCCAATTTTTCTAGTTTTGTATTGAAATTCAAGCAGTTCCAAGTCCAATGAACAGTTTGAAATGGTACAAAGGTAAGTGGTGAACTGCCAGAGGTAAAAAAAAAAAAAAAGAAAAAAAAAAGGTATAGTTAAACAAAGCTGAAAAATAATGTACATTTCAGAATTATACAAAAAGGCCTTCTTTAGCGAACAAGAAATGGGTTAACAACTTAAAGCAGTTCTGCAGCAATGGAGGTTGATCAAGCCTCGAAAGTTGGTGCTACCAATTCCTCCAGGTGTCCCAACGTTTGTGAATTCCTTCCAACCCCCTGTGTCTGCAGAAAAGTAGTGTTGAACACACTTTGGTACCATACCGTTGGGAGCATTATTTGAACAGTATTGTACTGCAGAAAGTAGCGTGTGAAAAGAGGAAAAGGCAATTAACGGTAGAAGAGAGACAGACCATCATAACACTGAAAAATGTAGGTCTGTCCTACAGAGAAATGTCCAAGAAAGTCCAGGTGTCAGTAAGTCCAGTTTCCTTCACCATCCAAAGGCACTCAGAAACTGGGGGAAATGCTGACAGGAAGAGGTCTGGCAGAGCCAAAGACACAACAGAATCAGAAGACAAGTTTATGACAGTTAACAGCTGGAGTGAGAGGAGACTCACAGGACAACAGCTGAAAGCACAGCTCAATAGTGGTCATAGTAAGCAAGTCTCATTGCCATTGCTGAGACTTCAGAATAAGAAAAAGGGGCTTGCCTGGGTCATGAAACACCACCAGTGGACTACTGAAGACTGGAAGAAGGGGTTATGGACTGATGAATCCAAATTTGAAATCTTCGATTCATCCGGCAGGACTTGTGTACGCCGTCGAGTAGGTGAAAGGATGGTTCCTCAGTGTGTGACATCAACTGTCAAACATGGAGGAGGAAGTGTGATGGTCTGGGGCTGTTTTGCTGGATCCAGGGTCGGTGACTTGTGCAGAGTGAAAAGCACCCTGAACCAAAATGGCTACCACAGCATTCTGCAGCTATGCCATGCAGTACCTTCTGGGATGTGCCTAGTTGGTTGGGGGTTCATCCTACAGCAAGATATTGACCCAAAACATAAGTCCAAGCTCTGCCAGAACTACCTTAGGAAAAAAGAACAAGATGGTACACTTGAAAACATGGAGTGGCCAGCACAGTCTCCAGACTTAAACCCCATGGAGCTGTTTTGGGATGAACTGGACAGAAGAGTGAAAGCAAACACACCTACAAGTGACACACATTTATGGAAACTTCTGCAACAGAGTTGGGAAGAACTTTCTGAAGAATATTTGATTTCCATTGTAGAAAGAATGCCAAGAGTGTGTTCAACTGTTCTATCTGCCAAAGGCGGCTACTTTGATGAGTCAAAAGTTTAGAATACATTTTGGTTTCTAAATTGATTCTGTGATTTCTTTTTTAACTTCAATTGTTTATTTCTTCTATGCTTTAATTTCAGAGTACACTGAGACATTAAATTGCATAATTTTCAATGAAATTCTGGAAAAATGGGGGTGTTCTAAAACTTTTGACCGGTAGTGTACTTCAGAAAAGAGAACCAGGGGAGAACAAACTCACAGGATAAGTATCTATTCAGAATATCATCGGTGGCAGGTAAAAAAGGCCATCACCAGGAAGTGGGTAACAAAGGATGCACCCAAAATGGAGGACTGGATAGAGGTTATAGATGACATCTATAGGATGGAGAAGGTGACTTTCTTAGACTTCATTTAGACAAATTCACCAATTTTTGGAAAAACTGGGCTGATTTTATGACACTATTAAGAGCTGATTTTACTTGATAAGAGTAATGTGCATATAGACCCATGGAATACTGAGTTCATGCAAAACACTTTAAATGTTTGGTGTTTATCTTATACAGAGGAAAAGGGTTTCAGGAAGGAAAGAATGGAATGGGAAAAACACCTTTTATTTCCCACTAACTCTATTTTAGCTTTGTGTGTATATTTTTACTATTTCTGTCATTGCTCCCCTGTATGAGTATGTCTTTTTTCTTTGTTTGATTTCCTTTGCATGTATAGAAGTTATATAAATGATGTAAAATGCTGATAAGATAATGCTGCCTAGATAATTAAAAAAAAAAAAAAAAAATAGGACTTTTCATGCGTATAGTTTTACATCCCCTCACAATTTCATATATTCTACTTTTAACCTGTACTGTGAAGTTAACAGCTGTTAAAATCATTCTTACCTTTAAGTGCATCTTTCAGCCATTTTATAAAGTCCCCTCGGAGGCTCAGCTCATGCAGACAGTTTCTGCGAAGCTCAGTTATTTCCACCAGATCCATCTTTGCTTGCATCAGGTCATCGTCAATCCGATTGAGCTGCTCTCTCACAAAGTCTTCATGATTCTAAATGCAGTTAAAAAAAAATAAAGGTTATGTTTTATATCCAAACAGGGGTCATTCTAGGATCAGAGGTTTAGGGGTGCTGAGCACCCAGAGTGTTGCCTGGCCAGGCAAGAGAAATTTCACTGTTCAGTACATTTTAACACAATTTCAGACCATCATTCCCACATTTGTGAAAGAAAAGCATAACATTTTTTGGGTATGAGAAACTCTGTGACTAAACCATCAAATCTGACAAAAGTTATTTAAATGCTGATCCACAGTAAAAGAGGAATGGACTGGAATCATAAAAGAAATATACCGTAACCCTAATTTCTGGTGGAAGACAATCCTCCATTTTAATACAGCAGCTCCTCTACCTATATATATATGTAAGGGTAGAGACTGTGATCTGGTAGGATCGGCGATTCTACCAGTAGAGACTCTGATCGTAGTCTCTACCAGTAGAAACTCCGATCAGAGTCTCTGCTGGTAGAAACTCCGATCCTGCCAGTAGAAGGGTTAGGGTTAGGGGTTAGGGTTAGGGTTCGGATCGGAGTTTCTACCAGTAGAGACTCTGATCGGAGTTTCTACTGGTAGAATCGCCGATCCTACCAGATCGCAGTCTCTACCCTGACATATATATATATATATATATATATATATATATATATATATATATATATATATATATATATATATATATATATATATATATACACACACACACACACACTTTTTTTTTCCTTTTTGGGGTATCTGGGCCCACAGAAGTGATACCACTGTAAGACAGGCATCAGTCATGCGTGCGTGGACCAGGTAATATGAGTGATCCCCATGTGGTTCTATTTAAACTGGGGGATCATGCTTGGAACAGACCGACCAAGGACACACTGGAGGGATTCTATCCCCAGAGCTGGTGGATGTGTCTGGGCAGAGGGCTGTCTGGGCTCCACTGCTGAGGCTGCTGACCCCGCGACCCGGACCTGGATCGGAAGAAGACAGTACTGTATGGATCCGGGACAACGTAAGATGAGTGATCCCCATGCAGTTATATTTCAATTGCGGGATCCGGAAACCACAGCTTACACTGGTATCACTACTGTAGGCTCATTAACAGATTAAAAGTCCGGTCATTACACTGACTTGTGTGACAGACCGCTGTCACTGATAGGAGGAGGAGCCAACAGTAGCCTGGAGGCACAAGAAAGATTAAATCAATTTGACAATTTCCCTTTTTTAAATATCATCCTGAATTTTTGTTGTTAAAATATTATGTTTCAACCATGTAACTGTATATGGCTTTGACATTTTTCTAGCATGTTAAGAATGGACATAAAGTAAAGAAGAAAAAAGAAAAATTTCAGCAACCTTCAAATATTTTAGGGGTGCTGGGAATCAATTTAGGGGTGCTTCAGCACCCCCAAAAATGGCCTAGAAACGCCCATGCATCAAAACATCCACAGAATGAATATAAATGACTAAATGTTCAGTTGTTAGTTGAACGGGATGGAGCAGCACAGCCAACAACCTGGAGGGGGTGGGGCCTGAAGTGCTGCTGACAAACAATTATGTCGTACTGGAGAAATGTTCGTCTGAAGTCTGGACCTTATATGTGCAAATGTTGTGATGTAACTAGTTATAAAACAGAAGAAATTAAGCTGGAATTAAAACAGGTTGTAGAAATCCACTGGATTTTTGCCAGAATGAATCTAAAGATAGTTTTGCAGCAGCTGAAGGGTTCAAATTCAAACTGTATGAACTATTAGGGTCCAAATACACAAAGAAATGAACCACAGACTAAGACAAGTGGGTTTAGACAAATATAAGCCCTTTAACATACTCTTTTTGCCCTTCCACACTACAGTGTTAAAAACAGGTAATGGCACACTTTGTTGTGATTGAACATCATTTTGAAGTGGTGTTTGCCACAGTACTGTGGGACTAACTTTCTCATTTGTCTATTAACACAGAGCCAGTCAGTGCGCTCATTATATGATGTGTAGACCTGTAACCTGTCACCCGCTGCCACAGTACTGTGGCCATAAGTATCACACATGCCATGTGCCTATCCGATTACAAAAAAAGGCTGGAGTGCCAGAGGCTATGTCCAGACGACAATGCCTGTGGTATTTTTCTTTTGTGGATTCTAAGTTTCATCATCACACATGTATTGTTTGAAGAAATATCTGCGTCCAGGTAGAAACAGGAAAACTGGGTTAAATGGTGTAATACGTCTGCCACATCTATATGTGGCGCTGTACACAGACACAGACAGAACTGCAGGATACAGTAAAATCACAGAAGAATGCACTGAGCATGAGCATGAGGTTATGTCCGGGGTTTTCTTCTTCTGGTCATGTGGTACTATGGCATCATTGTTTCCAAAAAGTGGTGTTTTGCTTATCCATACGGCAAAGCAAGGGCAGCATTGTGAGATTTTCACGCTCTGGGACCTGTTCTCCAAAAACACTGTTTCAGTGCACCAACAACGCCAGTGTCATGTGGACGAAAGGCCAAAATGATATTGAACTTTTCTGGATTGACATAATTTCGCTGTGGTGTGTACAGGGCGCATACGCTATATGTCACCCCAGTACTGTGGCAACAAGAGGCTAATGAGTTCATGGAACAGTGTCCATGTTTGTCTCCGTGGCAACAACATGTCCTTACTGCTTATTGTCACAGTACAAATGCTAACATTTGACTGGCTCTGTGGAAATAGGCAAACTAATATTTCGTGCCACTGAACTGTGGCAGTAGCCATTGCCAATTTATAATTCTTCCTTCATTAAGGTTTTTGTCCCGTATGTTTGATTGAAAAACACTTACTGCTTTAGTGAGTGTCTCCAAAACCCTGAAGTCGCCTTGGAGACCAAGCATCTCTTTGACCCTGGTGATGGTTTCAGCTGAAGCCAAAGCTAAATGTAGCTCATGATACTGTTTAATCTGCTCAACCCGGCCGTGGATCCACTGTTTGTCGGCCGAAGGATCAATTCCGCACATGATGTCCAGTTCGTCTTTTAGCTGTTCATACTTCTGCTTGGAAATCCTGAACAGCTTGTTGACTTCCTCAAATGTTAAACTGCCGGTTTTTAGACGAATGTAGATGTCTTTGTACTCGTCAAAGCCTTTGACTAAAACCTCATCGTGAATCATCTTCGGTGTCGCCTTAATGTCCGCTACTTGTTCATCACTTGCGTTGTCTTTCAGTTTGCTTCTAGCAAAGAGTCTGGCTTGTTTCTCACAACACGAATGGAAAATCCCACTGTCTCTAAACTTGTACAGAACCTCTGCCATGGTTCGGATTTCTTCTTCCAGAATGAAGTGGGTGACGGCAGGTATTCGAGACGACGGCTGGTCAAATGGACGGACCTTCATGAACTGGTTTAAAGGCATGACCTCGATGTTGTCCTTCCGTCTTTCCTCCATGTTCATAACATCAACTACCGTGAAAATCAAAATGACAGTCAAGATTCACATTTTCAGATGCGATCATAAACTGAGCAAATGTTGTGATGTGACCAACATACCCGTCATAAACTCCATCAGCTCGTTGGTCTTTTCTAAGAAGACGTCAGTCAGTTCTTTCTGATGGTGAACGGCTTTAACTTCTTCGTGTCGGTGTTCTAGAAGACTTTGCATCTTGTCCTCATCTTTGTATTGTTCTTTCTCACAGAGTAAATCTGATCAAATCATACACACCTTTCAGTAATTCTACTATGACACTTGCTCAGAAAATACTGTTTAGGGTCAATGATTATATGTTTTCCATAGATAATGTCAAGACCATCATTACCGATTTTCAGTAGTTCAAGGAAGGTCTTCCTTCTGCCCAAAATGAACTTGAGGAGGCTGATCTTAATGTCTCCACGGATCAGCTGATTGTTAACGACCATGAATGATGACACGGCTTTCTTCATTCTGTGACTTGAATCTTCAGAGAGCTTCTCAAATATATTTATTCCTTCTGCATTAAGACATAACATCACGTATAACACACGACTTCTGCTTTAACATCATACAGTGACATTATGCATTCAGAGATACAGCCACAGATTATTATTGTAATCGATTAACCTATTGATTACTTTCTTCAATTCGATTAATCCTCTGGCATCCCGCCCATAGAGCAGTGTTTCCCAACCACTGTGTCATGAAATCATCAGGTGTGCCGTGGAAGATTATCCAGTTTCACCTGATTGGTACTGTAAGCGAGCGGCATGATATAGATACAGGGTGGGGAAGCAAAATGTACAATATTTTGAGGCAGGAATTGAATGACAGTGTATGACCAATTAGTTTATTGAAAGTCATGAGAATTTATTTGCCACAAGAAAATGTCCATAATAGAAAATGTTTTTATTCTATGTGTCCTCCTTCTTTCTCAATAACTGCCTTCACACGCTTCCTGAAACTTGCGCAGGTGTTCCTCAAATATTCGGGTGACAACTTCTCCCATTCTTCTTTAATAGTATCCTTAAGAAAGTCAACATTGCTGTGTGATGTTCTATTGGTAGCATGTTCTAAAACGCCCCAAATGGCAGAATCCAGAGGGTTTAGATCTGGGCTAGAAGGCGGCCATAAACACGATTCCCAAAAATTGCTAAAGTTGGATTTGTTGCTGTTGTCAACAAGTGTTTTGGTGTTCTTGTGTAAAATTTTAACTTCAAATCATATTTTACTGCATTTCTAACGGTCTTGTTGTCTACCTCAAGTTCAATTGCCATTTTTCTCATGGATTTGGTTGGATCCTTTAGGATTTTGGATTTGAGAGCTTTAATAAAAGCTTTGGTACGTTTTTTGTTGCTTCCTCCACTTCCAGACTTTCTGGTAATAGTTTTGCTCATAGTCATTCTCTTCTTTCCATTATAAACAGTCTTTATGGACACTCCAACTATTTTTGAAATCTCCTTTGGTGTGACGAGTGCATTCAGCAAATCACACACTCTTTGACGTTTGCTTTCCTGATTACTCATATGGGCAAAAGTTTCTGAAAAGGTATGGATAATTGTGTTAGGTATGATTATGACATCAATATATGTTTGGTTTCAAAACAATTGACGAAGTGCCTGCTGAGAAAAAACAAATAAATGTTCATTGTAAATTTTGCTTCCCCACCTTGTATGTACGACTACACGCACCAATGATCCACTCTACAACAACAGTCTCCCATTTCCCTTTGCAAAGTGAAAGTGAAAATGGACCAGCCCCAAAGTGGTGCGTTCTGTTGTTAAAGCCCCCCTCACTAGTGATGCGCAAATCTGCAGGTTACCTGCAGGAGCCAGAGATTGGGTTGGGGCAGGGGGGGAAATGCCTCTATTATACTACGACAGACCTCAATCCATAAGCTGTGGGGTCACTGACGCACACCTCTCAGCTTTTTCGTTCCGAGACTAGGTTTGCATTATATTTCGATAAATACACTTTTTGTGTCATTTTTGTTTGGTGGTGTGCCTTGTGATTTTTCTGATGTAAAATATGTGCCGTAGTTCAGAAAGGTTGGGGAACACTGCCACAGGGGCCTTTCCTAACCACTGAAACCCCGTAATCTGCATAGTGTTGTGTAACTATAAAAAGATTTTTCATAGTTTATTTTTTTTACATTTTGCATATTTTTGTATTTCATCAACTTGAGCTGTGAATAAAAATATCAAATTTAATGCCAGATTTTATGACAATAATTGTCTTTTTTTTTAACCTTTTAAATGCCATGTTTGTAATGTAAACAAACCATATTTTTTGGGTGAGACATACTGTGCACACTTTGCACTTCATGTTATAAAAGTCATTAATTTTAACAATTTTTACAAGATGAGAATTCAAAAGTTGTTAATTTTTGCAAGATTTTTAAAATTCTGATCCATCCACTAAAACCATCCCATAATAAACAGTGTTAAATTCCTACACTAACACCCTTCTACATGAACCAATGTCGGCGTTAATCACTGACATATGACAGGAGGAAAAAAAAAAAATTCAATTTTATTGAATTAAAAAATTTGTTTTTTGCATCAAAAAATATGGTTTGTTTACATTACAAATAAGGCATTTAAAGGGTTAAAAATATGACAGTTACTGAGTATTACATATTTTTGTTTATGGCTCAAGTTGTTGAAATACAAAAAAAATTGAAAGTTAAAAACAAACTGTATGAAAACATTTGTGTCATTACTACAGCGCTATGCAGATTATGCACTTTTGGTGATTAGGAAGGGCCTCTATGGGCGGATACCAGAGGGATATGGAAACCAAGCTTATATTCAGGAAAATTGCAATCGAATAATCTTTAAATCGATTTGAATCTATTAATTGTTTCAGCTCTATATGCATTTTAGTTCTAATGTTGATTAAAATACCGTATAGTTGGAGAATATCTGTGATGGGCGGC
Source organism: Sphaeramia orbicularis (assembly GCF_902148855.1). Classification (NCBI taxonomy): domain Eukaryota; kingdom Metazoa; phylum Chordata; class Actinopteri; order Kurtiformes; family Apogonidae; genus Sphaeramia; species Sphaeramia orbicularis. The sequence goes on from NW_021941649.1 coordinate 95,314, forward strand.
CAGGAGAGCAGGTGCTGAAAGATCACTTCTTCATCTTCCTGGTATTTCCCATGACGGTCTTTTGGCCAGGATTTCTCGATAATGGCCACAATGAGTTTGTCAAACTTAGAATGTATTTTCAGGGTCTCCTTTGCTTTCTTGAACTGACCTTTTTTCAACATCTCAAACACTTTGCCTTCAGATTTGTTCTGTGTACGAGACAAGCAACAATAAACATTCATGTGCATCATGTAAATAAATCACATGGTAATCACCTGTATTTTAAAAAAGAAAATTATGTTCTGAACAGTCTAATTAAAAATGTGTATTTCTTTAATATGTCAATGCTATAAATGTCCATTAGAAGAACTAGAATTCTGTACCTGGCACAAACATGTAACAGCATCAGTGGCGCATATTTCGATACTGCAACCAACATGTGGATCAAAACCATCAAGTTCCTCTATTATTGAGCAGTAGAACTCAATCTGACGCTCAGCCGACTCCTAAAGTCACACACAAGAGTCAATGTGTCATAAATGATTTAGAATTAAGACAAGTGGAAACCAAAATCAGCAGTGGATGAATCACATACCTTTCTGAACTTTCCCTCAAAATCCTTGATTAACCTTTCCTTCCATGTTTTTGTACAAGCGTCATCTTTGAAGATGATGGAAACGACATTGTTCCAGATCTGCAAAACACAAACAACAAAGGAGTGGTTTTCTGTCATTGACCCCATTTACACGACCATAAAAATCTGATCCCTGAGAATAATCACATAATTACAATAATCAGATCTCATGTGTTTACATGCACTTCAGAAATGCGATAATTGATAAACCCTGTTCACATGTTTTAGTCCATTACTGGACTTCTTTCAGAGTATGAGCCTGTTAACATTCACACCAATATTCCGATCATTATCCAATTTATAGAGATATCAGATTATTAGTGATGTAAAACAGTATAATCTGATAATAATAAATCAAATTAATACACTTGGATTTCTCTCTGACAACGTCTTCCTGCATGTGTACAGGTTAATCTGATTTATTCAGTTCTGTTACATCTGAACATGTGGGAAAACTATCCAAATCACAAAATATGGAAGCTACACAGTCAAACATGAGCAGAAGACAGTAACAGGAAATTTGATTCTATCATCACTATGTATGTACGTCCTTTGAAATAAATCCGATAATGGACTGGAACCTCTAAACCAGGGTTCACCACGATCACATTTCTTAAGTACATATAATTATGTGATTACTAACAGTTATCAGATTTTATGGTCATGTAAACAGGCTCAGTGACGGTAGAAATAAACTTCTTGTTATTGTCTTCATCTCACATTTGACTACATCTCTTGCTTTCTACAATTTTCTTTTTTCCCACATGTTCAGATGTAAAAAAAAAAACCTAAATAAATCAGGTTTACCTGTATACATACATGAAGACATCAGAGTATCGGGGACAGATCCAAGTGTGTTAATCTGATTTCTCATAATCTAATGATACTGTTCACATGATCAATACTAATCCCATAACTCCAGAAATCAGATAATGATCAGAGTATTAGTGTAAACGTAAAGGGGCTCATTCTCTGAGATCAGATATGAACATCCAACTGAACATTTAGTTTTTTCCAAAATGTGCCAAAATTGCTCACTTCAATCTCCATTGGGTTTTCTCCAAGGTGTTTATCTGTGAAACACCAATAAATCCAAGTTCTCATGATTCCCAGAGCTTTATCGACCATGTCTCTTGGATAGCGCTGCTTTCTCTCTTCGTCTGGAGTTTCCTGAAGGGAATGAATGTTTGAGATTAAATGAAGTCAATTCTTTGTAATCGTTCGCTTCACATCATTGACATCACGAACCTGTTGGTCGTTATATACGACAAAGTCTGAGGCCAATGCGACCAGATTCATGCAGGTTACAGAAAGTCGAATGTAGTCCTGGTTAGATTTAGCAGCTTTGACCTGTTTGCAGATCTTCTCCAACAGTTCCACGGCTGTTTTCAGAAACTCTCTTCTATATTCTTCAGTAAAACTGTCACATAGAAAAAAGACAAAAGGTTAAGTAAAATTAGACCAACATTAAATTTGGAGAAATTTGGGGAATTAAACGTAAGATCACCTGTTTTTTCCCTCTTTGAGTTTCTTCTGCATGTGTAAGATACTGTCAGATATTTTCTACAAAACAGAAAAACAACAGTATTCATTTACCTTCCATGCCACAGCCACTGAGAATCCCCCTGTATGTTGGTAGGTGTGGGCAGTGCATTAGGCAGCCAGCTGTGCACCCGTGATTTGCATGATTAACTTTCAAAAAGCATGGCCGAAAAAAACATGCACGACTTGCTCAAAGCTGTGTTAATTATAAATATATTGTTCTTTTACCTTGTCACAGGTATGACAATGTCAAAATGCAAGCGGTTGGACGATTAAGAGTGTTTCTGATCGAGGGTGGTACCACCACCCCCTCCCTAACCCCCCTCCAAAATTTTTCAGGGATTGGGGGGGCAGCAGGAGGCTCAAGCTCCCGTTGTGCTATGTGCGTCGCTTTTATGCCTGCTGGAATATTACACACCCTGTTCCTCCATTTCTGCCAAATACGCTGGGTGTGGGTGTTTTTCTAGTCACTGGACAGAAAACCTGACAAAATTACCAAGGGTTTCACAGTGACTGAGGTTTGTGGTCCTCAATTTACTACTGTTATGCAACATCAAACCATTTTTATCTCACCAGCCAAAAGGCCATGAGTTATTGTGAAGGCGCTGCATCCAGCATCGTCTTCATTATCACTGACATTGTCTTCGTTTGCAATTTCATCAAACATCTCTGATAAAACCACTGGTCAGATTCATTTCAAATTTTATTTGTGTCTTCCTTTGGACAATGTCAATAAAGTTTGTTCAGTTTTGAGATATTCTGAGTTTTGATGATTTTTTTAAAATATCACAAGTGTTCCTTTCCTTCTACTGGTCCATCTGTTGATGGTTTAGAACATGTAAATGGTTCCAGATATCAGTCTAGTTCCTATTGATCACTGATAGAAGTCAGATATGGACTGTGATTGGATGAGTTCAGTTCTCCTCCAGTGAAAGTCCCACCCACTTCTATAGTTAGATTGATCTGCATCCAGACCACAGGACTGGAACATAGAACAGAACCAGAACTGGAACATAGAACAGAACCAGGACTGGAACATAGAACAGAACCTGACAACCTCACACATTTAGCTGGTTCTAATTCAGACAGAACAGACGCTGACGTACAGGTACACTGGGACTGTTTTTGTGCTTGACATAGTTGTATTACTTGTACGTGATGAAGAACAGGTGGGAGAAGGGAAACATATTTATTCACTTATATTAATTTATTACCGTCACCTCTGTGAGGACATTGAAATTATTTTCAGATTCTAGAGTAGTGATCGCTCTGTAAAAAGTGCACGAATTTGGGACATTATCTATCAACGCATTCTATTTCTGGCTGATCCCAAAGGAGATAGAAGATTAGAGTATATTTTCATTTCTAAATGCCCTCTCTTGACCCTCTCTTCATATTACAAAAGCGTGCAGTCAGAGTCTTACATAGAGTCCAGTATTTGGATCATACTCATTTATTATTCCTGCAGTCAAAACTATTAAAACTTTATGATTTGGTAAATTTTTTACACAGCTCAAGTTCTATATAAAGCCGATAAAAATCAACTAGCAGTCAACATACAAAAACTGGAATGGGTAGGGGGTAGGCCTTAGGCAGGGTCCAAACATTCAAAATTTAAAAAAAAAATGTACAAAAATTTTTTTTTTTTCAAATTATCTGGCTCAAGGAAGGGTGTGATCGTTCTTGGATTGTCAGGTTGTTATGTTGTACGGTGTGTGTGTATAAATGGGGGTGTGGATGTGGGTTGGCATACAGATGTAGATATAAATTCCTGTACAGTCTGTAGTCACACTGAATACCACCCCAGCTGTTCTCTCCTCCTCTCCCAGGCCCTCACTAATGACAGTTACACCCCTCACTCACACAAGCTCACCTCTGAGGAACAATCTCTCTACTGGTCACCGTCCCATTCCTGTTATTTTCGGTTTGCGTATGGGGTTTCACACTGCTAAAAGGCATCGTAATATCACCAATCTCCGCCCATTAATATACACCTCAGTCATTGGTGCGTCCTTCTCTGTAGGGTTATGGAATTGCCAATCTGCAGTGAACAAAGCAGATTTTATTGCTGCCTATGCCAACCATCACACACTGGACATCCTGGCTCTCACTGAAACCTGGATTACGCCTGAGAACAATGCAACCCCAGCCGCACTTTCTATCAGCCACACATTCTCCCACACCTCTCGTCCATCTGGATGAGGAGGTGGCGTGGGTCTGTTAATTTCCAACAAATGGAAATACAATCAACTACTACCTTCAGTCAAATACTACTCCTTTGAATACCATGCCATCCTAGTGACAGCACCAGTCAAACTTTACATAATTGTCATTTATCGTCCACCAGGGCAACTGGGTGATTTTCCTGATGAGATTGACACTCTGCTTTCCTCCATCCCAGAGCATGACTGCCCCATGCTAGTCCTCGGTGACATGAACATCCACTTAGACAATCCCAGCTTCTCAGATTTCATGTCACTAATACTCTCTTTTGAGCTACAGCGGGTTTGCAGTCCTCCAACCCACAAAGCTGGTAAAGAGCTCCATCTCATTTTCACCCGAAACTGCATCACAGACGCCCTCACAGTCACACCTTTACACCTGTCTGACCACTATTTCATTCAGTTCAGTGTGTCTCTCCCTGAAAAACACTCTGCTCCCTCCCCCATGGTCTCTTTCCACCGCAACCTCCGCAATTTGTCCCCCACCCACTTCTCCACTGTCGTAGCCTCCGCTCTCCCTCCCCCCAGCACTTTTTCCTCCTTAGAGGTTAATGATGCCACTGAGTCTCTGTGCTCTACACTTAGCTCCTGTCTGGATAATCTGTGCCCTCTATCTACTAGACCCGCTCCATCCTCCCAGTCCCATCCATGGCTCAATGATAAGCTCCGGTCGCTGCGTACCAACCTCAGAGCCGCAGAGAGAAAATGGCACAAAACAAAAAGCTCTTCTGACCTGATCACATTCCAGTCACTATTGGTATCCTTCTCATCCAGTGTCACTGCTGCGAAGAAGGCTTACTATAATAACAAAATTCATTCTGCCACCGACACCAAGAAACTATTCTCAACCTTTAAAACACTACTCAACCCTCCGCCTCCACCGCCTACTACTAATCTGACAGCAGACAATTTTGCTTCATTTTTCACAAATAAAGTGTCTACTATCAGCAGCCAGTTCACTGATCCACCCATAGACTGCACGCTTCCTTCTTCAACATCATCATCATCACACACTGCTTCCTCTCCCCTGACTATGGGTACTACTAACTCAACTGACAAAAGCCCAACTGCGTCATTCCCCTCATTTACTCCCCTCACAGAGAACGAGGTGTCTAAACTCCTTTCCTCTAGCCGCCCTACAACATGCCTGTTGGACCCTATTCCATCCAACCTCTTACAGTCTGTTGCCCCTACTATCACAGCACCAATCACACATGTGATTAATGCTCCACTGACATCAGGAACATTTCCTACAGTATTTAAACAAGCGCAGGTAACACCACTACTCAAAAAACCTTCCCTCACCCCCACTCAAGTGGACAATTATCCACCAGTCTCACTCCTCCCATACCTTTCTAAGACCATCGAAAGGGCGGTTTTCAAACAGGTCACAGAATTCCTCTCCCAAAATAACCTCCTTGACATCAACCAATCTGGCTTCAAAATCGGCCACTCCACTGAAACGGCTCTGTTGTCTGTGACAGAAGCCTTGAAAGAGGCTAGAGCAGCAGCCAAGTCTTCAGTACTCATTCTACTCGACTTATCAGCAGCATTTGACACTGTCAGTCATGATGTCCTGTTATCCATACTCTGGAACATGGGCATCGCAGGCCACGCACACTCCTGGTTTCAATCTTACCTTACTGGTCGGTCCTTCAAAGTGTCCTGGCTAGGGCACACATCAGCAGTTCACCGCCTCACCACGGGGGTCCCCCAAGGCTCTGTGTTGGGCCCCCTCCTTTTTGCCATATACACCACCTCACTCAGTCAGATCATCCACTCACACGGCTTCTCATATCATTGCTATGCTGATGATACCCAGCTCTATCTGTCATTCCCACCTGATGACTCCACAGTCTCAGCGCGGATCTCAGATTGTCTCTCTGACATATCTGCATGGATGAAAGCCCATCACCTTCAGCTGAACCTGTCCAAAACTGAACTGCTGGTCTTTCCAGCTAAGCCAACCATACAGCAGGACATCTCCATCACTATTGACTCCATACCTCTGGCTCCTACCAGTGTAGTACGTAACTTGGGAGTCATGATTGATAATCACGGATCACGTTGCCTCTGTCATCTGATCATGCCGTTTCACTCTGTTCAACCTAAGAAAGATCAGGCCATACCTAACCGAACAGGCCACCCAGCTCCTGGTGCAGACTATGGTTATCTCCCGTCTTGACTACTGCAATGCTCTTCTAACGGGCCTCCCAGCTTGTGTTGTCCAACCACTACAGATGGTCCAGAATGCAGCAGCGTGTCTGGTCTTCAATCAGCCTAAAAGGGCACATGTCACCCCCGTACTCATTGAGTTACACTGGCTACCCATAGCTGCCCACATCAAATTCAAATCTTTAATCCTAGCCTACAAAATCCTCAGTGGGTCTGCTCCTACCTACTTAGGTGCACTAATAAAAGCTTATGTCGCCCCACGACCACTCCGCTCGTCTGGGGAACATAGTCTGGTGGTCCCCAGACCTTGTACAAGACAATCCAGGCACTTTTCATGGGTCGTTCCACGTTGGTGGAACGCTCTACCAAGTGCTACAAGAACAGAGTCATCCCTGCCTATCTTCAAGAAGCTCCTGAAGACCCAGCTCTTCCGAGAGCACCTCCTATCCTAGCACTGTCAGACATTCCATTTTAAATATTCTAATAAGGTTTTTCCCAGGATAACCACAGATTCTTCCAGGATTATCTCTGGACCTGCTGCGGTGGTCCGGCCTCTTCCCTGCCCTCATCATCACCACTCACTTATCCTCAACCGCCTCCATGTGTCTCCCCCTACTCCCCCCTTGTCCCCCTCTCCCCCAGTCTCTATCTCTATCGCTCTCTCTTTTTCTCCTTCTCTACCCTCTCTCTTTAACCCCAACTGGTCAAGGCAGACGTCCATCCTCCAGGAGTCTGGGTCTGCTCGAGGTTTCTGCTGTTAAAGGGAAGTTTTTCCTCGCCACTGTCACCAGTCACAAGTGTTTGCTCCTGGAGGATTCTGTTGGGTTTCTGTAAATTGGCTTAGAGTCTGGTTTTGACCAACTCTATATATAAAGTGTCAAGAGATAACTTTTTTTGTGATCTGGCGCTATACAAATAAAATTTGATTGATTGAGTGATTTAATTGGTTTTCCCCTGTAAGTCGCTTTGGAAAAAAGCGTCTGCCAAATGCGTAAACATAAACATTAATTGGTGTGTATGTGACTATGTGTATGTGTGTACAGGTCTGTAGGGGTGTGTTTATGGATAATCACAATCTTATGTTGTATAACATGTGATTAGGCAACAGTCTGAGGACTGGAATCAGGGGGTAGGACTGAATAAGTGTTGGCTTCTTCCTACTCCCTTTCAGACACAAAAGTTGTTCTTTTTTCTATTATCCTATTTTTTTTATTTTTGTTTTATTTTTTTCCTTATGTTTTGTATTATGTTTGTGTCTGAAATAAACTAAACTAAATCTATCATATTTGATGACCAATTAAAAAATTATTCAGCGATCAGTTTCTTAAAAATCAAAGCCTCATTTCTTGAATTTTGCTGCCGCTAAACATTGGTTCCACTGTTGGAAAAAAAGCATTTTTTACACCAGATCTAAGACTCGTTGAACCTTCTGGTATCCAGGTGAGCATATTATGCACATGTTGCACTTCATGTTATTAAAGGTCTTATTATTTTTCACAATTTGTTTTAGGTCTGAATTCAAAAGTTGTTCATTTTTGCCTGATTTTTTAAAATTCTGATCCATCCATTAAAATCATCCCATAATAAACAGGGTTAAATTCCTAAACTAACACCCTTCTACTAAGTGAGTACAAAATACACACTGACACATTTAACATTTGACCTAGAACCAAAACAATAATATATGAACCACTGTTGGTGTCAATCGCTGACAGATGACAGGATGGAAAACAAAGTAATCCAATTTTTATGTAGAATATAGAAAAAAAAAAAAGTTGTCTTTTTTTTTGGCTTCAAAACATATAGTTTGTTTACATTACAAAAATGACATCTAAAGGGTTAAAAATAAGACAGTTATTGACTATTTAGTACATTTGTTTATGGCTTAAATTGCTGAAACACAAAAAATTAAATACATTTTTTTTCTTAAAGTTAAACCATCGTCTGACTTTGGTCCCAGATGTTTATTCAAATGTGTCCAACTCCAGTCAGATCCTAATTCTCTCTAATCCATTCGTCTGTCTGTGCTTCTGCACCTGAATCACTTCCCTCATGGTGAACAACTTCGTAGATGACTCCATCATAAACACAGTCTGTTTGCTTCCAGAACAAACCCAAACCTTGCTCAAGCCTTTTTGAAAATTTTGTGGTGAAGTGCATTGTGGGAATGTGAGTTCCCTGCAGCAGCAGTTTATCTCTTGATGAAGCTGAACCCAAATGTGTCCTTTACCTCCATCCACCGACCAGACTCATTCTGGAAAATGACCCTGGTGGACTGGACAAGTTTACGTTGGAGACAACTGGATCATTTTCTTGCTGAATCTGTGAGAAACCACTTTCACTTCCCACAATGCACTTCACTAATATCTACGAAGGTGTTCACTGTGAGGGAAGTGATTCAGGTGCATTAGCAAAGGCAGACTAATGGGTTAGAGAGAATTGCAACCTGACTGGAGTTGGACACATCTGAAAAAACATCTGGGACCAAAGTCAGACACTGCTTTAAAAAAACAAACGGAATGAAGAAAATTTGGACATTACTTTAGCACTGCACAGATTATGCATTTAATGTGATTAAGAAGGGTCTTTCTGTGCAGGATACCACAGGGTTAATTCTTATGATACAGCAGATGCAGAAAAAACTGCAGCTACAAACCCTATGACATAGATGTTACCATTCTGACCCAAACACTGACAGACATGAGTAGAAATATGAGTCTGTTCACCTTCATCATGTCGTGACTGTGGCTGATGTTCTCAGGAACCTTATTGGTGAAAGCATGAAACAAGTCCAGGAGCTCTGGTTTCATGTCGACCCAGCAGTCCATCAGTTCCTCAAAAGACATCAGGAACAAACAGGATCGCACTGCAAAGGCATCCACCTCCCACAAGTGGCGGTGACTCTCCATCAGAGTCAGCACAGCCCTGGAAACACCAGAGAAGCACAACCAATACAACAGATTTACAGGAATATCCTGGTGTGGGATGTTCAGGTACACTAGGCTTAGTCCAGACAACAGACATTCTTACTTCTTGTGTTCTTTACTCATGGATGCAGGATTTTCAATGCTTTGTAGACCTGCCCAAGATTGGCCATACTTCAATATCCCAGAATTTGGTGTTTCAAATGCCTTTGTGGTGCCAGTGAGAAGGTGGAGGACAGGAAGTACCAGGATCCAATGGGGCATCTTCCCTTTTTTCATGGTGTTCATCAGTGAATCCAACATTTCTGGTACTCTAAAGCAAAAATCATTGCATGGGCAGAACATTAATTATTGGAGTAAAGAAACAATTGTTCACATTGCATTAGTTTGGGGATGCAGTTTTTATTATTGGATCACCAACAAAAAAGGTACATACTTTTGGACAATATGGACATCTTGAGAGAACTGGGTCCAGAACTGGAGGAAATGGTCTTTGTCCAGGTTGGGCAGGGTTAATGCGTAGCAGAGGTCATTGAACTCATCCTCATTCAGTTTGATTTTGAAATCCTTGTGTCTTCGTACAAACAGCAGAATCACAGCCATCCTTTTGTGATGCAGGATGTCCTCAATGTTTTCATCTTCAGCCTGAGGGACCATTTTCTCCAACAGGAACTTCTTTAACATCTCTGCCACCTGATTCAGAAATTATTGAAGTAAAATTTACCATATGGATGTTTCATGTACAATGCAACTGGTGGGAGATTAAGAACTTACATCCTTTCTTCCATAGTTTAGGGAGTGTCTTTTCAGTTTTTGCTTAAACACAATCGGCTCCCCGTAAACATCAAAGAACTGATGCAGCTGGATCACAAAGCTTTTCCAGTTCATGTCAGTCCAGCTTTTGAGAGGATCCAACATGTTCTCCAGCATTACCTTCCCTGCAAATATTCGGGCTGACATCAGTCTGTTTTGGTCAGACCTGGGGGTTTCTTGGGTCGCGGAAGACATTGTCCAGATGGTGTCGTCATACTGATGCCAGGTCCCTTTGACACAGAGATGAAAGTTAAGTTTACTGTGTGTAAAGCAAATATGTAAAGTTTTCAGGCAAATATAACTCTTCAGATGAATTAGTACATTTACCATCTTTACTGATCAGGTAAGGTTTCACAAATAAACATCGGTTGGTGTCATATGTTGAATCCACAAACTCATACACATATTTTCTTTCTTTCCTCTTAAATACAACATATTTGTACGGTACAGGCACAGAGTGAACCTGAGACTTTCTGACCAATAAACTGCCCTCAACCAGGAAACCACATTGTCCAAGATCCCTGTGTAGAAAAAACAGAAATAAAATCACGTAAATATACCGTAACTTCAGTTTGCACTCTGTAAAACACAAAGAATACTGAGGTTACAAATATGAAAAACCGTTTCTAGTATGTGCACACATGGCATAAAACTCAGTGTTTAGTCTTTATTATTGCCATGTACTGTGGTCTAATGGTACCATGAGAACATAATATTCACTACGTTAACATTTATGGACCACAGGATGAACAAGATAAGCACTCGGAGAGCGCAGACCTCCGCCAAGACAGATGATCCCCCCCCCCCCCCGATCACCACCAAAATTTAATAATTTCTTCCTTGTGCCAGTATCAACATTTCCTGAAAATTTCATGAAAATCTGTCCATAACTTTTTGAGTTATCTTGCTAACAAACAAACAAAGACGCACGCACACAAACACACAAAGCAAAGTGATCACAATACCTCCTGGCGGAGGTAATGAACAGCTGCAGTAATGCTGTAGTTAATGTGGATCCTTCTACAACAAAAATCAATGAATAAAATCCTTTTGTGGCACTAGGGGGAGCTGTCTGTTGGTAATAACATGACGGTGACATATAAGGACATTGGAAATATTTAGTTTTCTTATTACCTCTGCCAAGGAGGTTATGTTTTCATCTGGGTTTTTCTGTCTGTTTGTTAGCACGATAACTCAAAAAGTTATGGGCAGATTTGGATGAAATCTTCAGGAAATGTTGATACTGGCACAAGGAACAACTGATTCCATTTTGGTGGTGATGGGGGGGGGCTGATCTGCCTTGGTCGAGGTCTGCGCTCTCCGAGTGCTTTTCTAGTTTATTTTATTTATTTATTAGGGACAGTGCAAATTAATGAACATCTACAACAACGGCAGCTGTAAATATGTCAGATTGTAGCAACAGAGCTAATTTCCATCTGTAGTCCTTTGGCAGGTGACAAGAAAGACAACTGATAAAACACATAACATCATAAAAACACACAAAACACAGTGACGATGATCTACTGATGGTCACAGGCCTGGCTTTCCAATGTTTAACTTGTGATTTGAAGGAGGAATATGATTGGGAGTCGCTTATGTCTGAGTGGTAAACTGTGCTAACGTGCTAATATGTTCTATGTGAATCAGTCCCATTTGAATGTGTGATCAAAAATGCAAAAATATCAACATTTTTCTCAAAACTGTGAACAAACTTTATAGACATTGTCCCAAAGAAGGTACAAAATTTTAAAAGAATCCAACTGGATTCTATTCATCAGATAATATATTGGATGTTCATATACTACTGTGTGTGTGTGTGTGTGTGTATATATATATATCTCATTGTGTGTTTTTTATTGTACAGGCTAGCTATTTATTTTTCTGGCTGTGTAATTTTATTTATATATTATTATTCTTATTCTCTATACTTAATTCTTACATCTCATTTGTATGTATGTACACGAGCAACGGAGTTCACAGAATTTCCTTCGGAATCAATAAAGTACATATCTATCTATCTATCTATCTATCTTTTGCGATTCATCAACAGTTCATTCAGTAATAAACATACCTTTTCACATGCAGGTCAGCTGTGTTTTTTGTCCCAGTACGAAATTCACCACTGATAAAGAGGAAATCTTCCCTTTGATCAAAGTTGAAATCTTTTGAGAGAACTGCATGGAAGTGTATTGTGAGTCTGTCATGAGCTGGGATGTCGGTGTTCATGGTTGGCCTACGAACCAATCGTTGAAAACAGAAAATAAAAGTTAATACAAAATCTACATTAAAATGGCAGAAGGATCAAGAGTTATAAAACCATAGGAGAAAACCTCCTCACCTTGTTGGTCCAGTTTCCATGTCTTTAAGGTTGTCGGTTTCTTTGTTTGCTGAGGTTCGAGGAGCTGTGGAGTCCGGATCACTCACCTGTGGATCCAAAAACATGTGTTGAACCTTTAAAATGATTAACCTGTTTCAGTAAAAGAATGAACATTTTTGTTCTTTGCATTCGTGTGGTTTTTGGTAAAAAGGAATAAAATCCAATCAGCCTCCCCATCCTCATTTCAGACATGATTTGGAGCAGGTGAGGAATGATATTAAAATGATCATTTACCAGTTTGGCTGTGCATTTGGTTAATGGTCCTTCAGTACGGACTTACTCATCTTAATTTTTTTTTTCATGAACATTTATTGATTATTATGAAGTACAACACAGCAACATTTACCAGAAATAAGCATCACATATAGACTTATTCATCTTAATCCACCTCTGAATATCACCACTGTGATGTCACAATTCTAGAAACCATCAATACTATACAAAAAACCCCGAAAAATAACAAGGCATTAAAGAGAGAGAGGAATTTGATGAATTGAGGGTGACACCCATTCTGACTACAGCTGTAAACCCAGTTCAACTCCAAACTAGGGATGCAAATTATCGATTAATTCATTAATCGTTAGTTGGTTGCCCTTATTGATCGATTAACAATTAATTGACAAGCGGCGATTTTCCTGAGAACCTGAATTTCTTTTTCAAGGCGGTCTATAAGAATAAAAGCTAAATATTGTTTCTATACTTAATGAAAAAAACATGTCATATTCCTTACTGGCTGATTTATTAAACCATTGGATACAGTCAGTGTTTCCTGTGGAATTCACCTGTTGATGTGGCGGTGTGTAATGGGGGGGTACACACACGTGCGTTTCGCCGATGGGTGTGGGGGGTGCACGTGCGTGTGTTTCATTGCGGGGGTACTCGCACGCGCGCAGTTCGGCTGGAAGAATGCATGCGTGTTGGTTGGTAACCACGCGCGTGCATGCGTCACTTTCCGTCCTACTTATAAAACTGTAGGGGAACGGGACAGTGCAGTCTGTGCCCTCACAGAAGTGAAAGTGAAACTTTTTGCTCGTTTATCTTTTCCTCCTGAAGCTTCGCAAATGCATTACATACCTGTGTCCCGAACCAGGAGCCCTGAGAATGTTTTCAACTTCTGTCTCACTGACCGTGGACTAGACCAACCTCCAGGGAAAACGCTCCAATACCGACCCCACATTTGTGCGTGTATTTATTCGGGGGTGTACCGCTCCCACAAACAGACTGGTCGGTCTGTGTTTGTCTCCATCATATTCATACAGACATTCGAACTCATCAATGCCATGATCCGGTTCAATGACCAGCTATCCCAGCCACGGCGTCGCAGCGCAGACAAACCGGTAGCCTTCAGACAGGTGTGGACGGGCAGAAAAGGGCAATTAACCGACAATTAATAATGTAATCAAGCAAATTCTTATTGACTGTTTACATCCCTACTCCAAACCTCTACACTCCAACCACAACTGGACCATGTCCATCATCTGGAGCAGTTCACTATCAATATTTATCCAACAACAGGACAAAAACATACATCATTTAAATCCAAAACGTCATATCCTCCTCAACAGAGATGCTCATTATTTATAAAAATCCACCCTCCTTTCTTTGAACCCCACCCTGACTCTGTCCTAGAGGTGTTCTGTGGGCTTCAGGTCTATCATTAAGTCCTTTTTTATGTCCATGGAGGCCCAGGCTGAGTCTCCTCTGTCCACTCGGATACCTCACATAAGTTTCTATTCTCTTGAGGACACAGAATGTCCACTAGATAAGCTAGCTAGCGTCAGGGTTGGACCACCTCTGCTCACCATGTCCAGCTTTTCTGGAAAAGTCTGCATTGAAAATGTTTTTTTAAGTTTATCCCAGACCATATCATTTTCCTTTCCTCCGTCAGACTTTGTGGGGGTAAATTTGACCTCAAATGTAATAGTAGTATCATTAAATTCAATTAAAACTAGAAAAGCACTCGCAGAGCGCAGACCTCCACCAAGGCAGGTCAATGGGCCCCCGTGCCCCACCACCACCAAAATTTAATCATTTGTTCCTTCCTGAAATTTTCATCCAAATTCGTCCATAACTTTGAGTTATCTTGCACACAGACAGACAAACAAACAAGCTAACAGTGGCAAAAACATAACCTCCTTGACGGAGGGAACTAGGGCCATTCCACCGAATGGGTGCCACCTCTGTCTCAAGAACATTAAATATATAAATGTGTATGAAAGTCACCTGTAAAATACATTTTATTACGTACAGTGTCCTGCACACAAGGGGGTAGGTTGGATTTAGACACTGGTGGGGACACAAAAGTGCTCAAAGGAAGCACTCCTGAAAGTTGATGTTTTTTTGTATTTGCAATCACTATCGGCATTGTACCCGTACGATAGCTCCCTCCCGTGGTGCAAAACGGCATTGCACCTGTATGCCCTGTTATGCTGCAACACGTGTCAGATAAAGACGCACGGGACAGACACCGGACATGGGGCGGGGCCGAAACGTACATTATGTAGTAGGATAATTTTACATCATGATCAAACAAGTAAACAATCATAGTCAAAAAAAAAATTTAGTAATTGACATGTTTATAATGCGTATCTGAATATCTAAGGACAATACAAGAATTTAATGCATGCTGCAAAGTTTTTCTAATAACGAACATATCCATCAATATTTAACCTCACCTGTGAATTTACAGCTTCTCTTCCTCCGTCTCCTCTCTCCTCTCTACTGTCTGTCTCCTGACATAAATATGTTGATTCATGACATATGAACAGATTCTGCATACAATGATCATAGTTAGATGGTACAGTTATTGCCTGAGCAAAAAAGGCTTTTACTTTCGCTTATTATTGTAAATTATTCCTCATAAATATGGATAAAATCACGTCTAGAATCACATTTACAATCTGAGGTTTTGTTGTATTTTTCCCACAAATTTTCTTTGTGTTTTTTATACATGCTCTCTTCCATGCAAACACATGAAAATAATAAGTAAAAAATAACTTTAAAAAGTGTATCTGTTTGGTATTTAATATTGTCTTTTATTCAGTATCTGTTGAGCCTCTACAGTTCTATACCCTTGAAGTAACTTACACTTTGACTCCCATAGAGGTCTCTTTGGTCCCGTTTTCTTCTCTTCGACATTCTTCAAAACCTAATTCCCAAGCACACACACACAAATACAAACGTAAATGTTATTGACACCACTGATATTTAAATCTGTCTAGCTGACATGTATGAAGAGAACAAATGTCTCTCCATAGAAGTGACCCAGACAGAACAAATGCAAACATGTTGACAATTTATGCTAAGCGGTTGGAGATATGAACTGCCTCCTGTCCTGTCCAATGAACAGGTAACTGCAAGTAGTTTTTACATGTAGATAGAGTGACAGCTGGGAGAGCCAATCACATGTAGTTAGCAAAATCACAGAGCCAATCGTAGAGCAATATTTAGGTTAGAGGCGGGACTTGTAACAGAGATCGACTGTTAACCTTTTGTGTGCCATAATCATTGACTAAACACTACGGACAGTGGTTGTATTGACAGTGAGTACACAGTAGGGGCTGGATATTAGTAGGGGCGTGTCCCTAGTGGCCCGACCCAATTCTACGCCCCTGCCTGCACATTGATCTAATTGCAAATTTAAAATATATAATTGAAAACATTAATAAAAACTACCTAGAACACTGAAAAATAGCATTTGTTACCTGTCCCCGCCATCTAACGTCACACTTTACCATGAAATATAATGATTAAAATACTTCAGAATTTTTTTATTTTTTTTTTTTTTTGCATTGTTGTGTGACTCCATATCCCATCTATGGTTTAAATACATTTTTCCCATAAGAAATCCATGATATTTTTGTGAAAATACACATTTTAGTCATGTCCCTATATTCTCACTCAGTCCTGTTACCCTAACACATTCCCCCCTCTGAAAAATTTGGAACATTCCACAAATCACATGTTCAACAGGAAGTTACATCAGCTGGATTTTCTGAAGGCCATGGGAAGACCAAAACTAAGTTCTCATTTTCTTTCTGTGTATTTGATGATATTGTAACTATGACTGAGAAGAATAAAGCCTCAGTCACAAAGTTTCTTACAAACGATGGATTTGTACAAATCTCCCAGTTTGTACGAGTTCTAGAGTTCGTAGACATTTGTAGAGGGAACAGTAGTTTCTTACGGATGTCTTATGAAATCAGTACGGCTACCGTTCAAAACGCAAGAGCAACTTGAGGCATCTGTGAAAAAATGACGTGAGTTTGTGTCGTACGAACACTGTACAGTTGTCACGGTCTTTGTAAAGGTGCAAGGGTAGATCTGTGTGTCGTCCGCATAACAATGGAAAGATACATTGTGTCACTGAAAAATTTGGCTGTGGAGGAGAATATAAATAGACAATAAAACTGAACCCAAAACTGAACCCTATCTAAAAGGTAGGAATAAAACCAGCTAAGTGCAGTGTCGTAAAACCCAGGTTTTATGATGATCAATTCACCCTTTAACACCAAACGTATCATATTTGATACATGAGTTTTGAAGCCCTCTACACAATCAGTGTGATATTTTTTGTCTTGAAAAACCTGATGTATACAATTACATACATGCAACTGTAGCACACTCAGTGCTATGAGGATATCAGATTAGTGTACAGAATTTTAGGATTTTGGACCAGAAGGAATGGCTGCGTCACAGGAGGTGTAAGTTGAATGACACTTAGACAAATGCTGAACTGTATAAATGCCGGCTTGTATTTTTAGAAAAAATTATTTTAAAAAAATAAATCAATAAAATCAATAAATTTCAAATAAAAGTTCTCTCTCTTTTGGTACCAACAGTTCTCAGAAACAACCATTTTCACAATCACAGTGGTTACAATTCTCTAATCCCAGTCTAATATAAACATACACAAGGTTACTCATTACTGAAATCACAATTCACATGTAAATTCAATAAACATTTCATGGATCATAGAAAATCATTCACTTTCAACATAAAGCCTTATTCTTAAGGGAATGACTCCCAAAAAGACACAAAACCCACACCAGGTCCACTTTCTGTGTGTTTGAACGTGTAAATGTAGAAAGTCCGAAGAGTCCAGTTGAATGTCAAAAAGTTCCAGGGGAATGTGTGTGTGTGTGTGTGTGTGTGTGTTGGGAAGAGGCAGTTGGTGTAAGATGAAGTAGAAGGGTTTTGGTTGCAGTGGGCCTACCACACAGCACCGTGCAGAAGCAGGATCACAGATCGTCTACCGGGTTTGGCTCGCCATCAACTGTCGAATGATCCAATGAAGTAACCATGGAAGTTCAAAGATGTACATATATATATATATATATATATATATATATATATATATACACACACATATATATATGTATAAAAAAACCCTGACCTGTCAAAAGGCAGTGTCATAAAACATCATAAGTTATCTAACATTCAATTTTCACAATCTATCTGACTGTAACTTTACATGTTGTAACATATTACATGACAACAGATGAAAATAAAACAATGGAAAACACAGTCATGTACTATTACTGTCTAATGCACTTCTTCTGCAACATTACTTTGAATAACATTACATTCACATGTTAAATCATTTTTTTTTCTTTAAGGCACTGCTAGAAAATGCACTAAAACGATAAAACAACGTCACATATCGATTATTTATAGAGGGTATGCATGTGACGTCACCGCTAGCAGAAGTCACCATGGTTCCGTCCACTGAGTGGCAGAAAAAGGGAGATGAGTAGCGGCTTTGGCTTGAATACTGCGAAAACTTTAGAACAATCTAAAAAATGGGGCAGAGCTGTTGTGCCATTGATCGCACAAATAGGTTTAAAAAGCACTTGGAGCTATCGTTTTAGCGGTGACCTAAAGCCAAAGACAGAAGAAGCAGATGGATCGCTGCAGTTCAGAGAAAGAACTGGAATCCTGACAACCAAACCTGGATTCGTGTCAGGTACCGTTAATTTATGCTGTGTTCTTGCGCAAAATTATACCTTAAATTACATCTCATTTTGGTTAACGTTCCTTCTTAGTAAAGCTCTTAATGTTAGCATCTGTCATTTAGTTCTAGATTTCAGAACTGAATCGTTTTTGTCTTCAGTTGTGTGATTCTGAACCTTGTGCTCTACATGATTTGCAAAGTAGCTTAAGCTGAGGCTAACCTAGTTTTCCAAATAAGGGAGTACTCTAGCACAAAGCTGTTGTAGCTGCGTTGTATCAAGTATTTGATGTTAACGCTACTTAAATCTCCACAGTACCAGTAGATCATCCACTCACTTGGGTCAATACTAAGGGTTCAACTCCAGTAAATCAGTAGTGAACTGTGAGCACTACTGCTGGGCCTTTACCTTGGAAATTACCGCCAAGAAAAAACATCTGCACTGACAGAAAACCTCCAAAACAATAGTATATTGAATTAAAGCACTCACCAGCTGGAATCCTCTAATTAACAATAATGAGGATGTCAACAACTCTTTGTCTTTTGGATGCTTTCAGCCTTTGCATTGAGGATTTTCCCGGCGTAGAAATCAGGTTCATATAAATGTCAGGATAAGTGATTTCTGGCCACATATCAATGATGGTAGAACACTTGTTGTTTGGTAGCTTGTATGAATCCATGTCCAGTCCAATTGTCTTTAATTTCATGTTATATTCCACATTTTTCCCGGTCTCGCTGTAGTTACTTCTATACTCCGCCATGTTGAGCCGGTTTGTTTTTGCAACTCAGTCTGACGTAGAGGGGCGTGGCCTAGGGGGGAAGTGACGGATGTGCATTCCCTCTATAGGAAAAGATAGGTTTTACAGTGTGAATACTTCAAATTATGTGCAAAATATGTGTGACTGTTAAGCGCCAGAAAACACAGTAAAAATGATAAAATACATTCACATTTCAATCAGTTGTATGATAAAATGTGTTTTACATGACAAACAGGAGTATCCGTTCAGTTCAGTAACAGTTCACTCACCAGTTCACACAGGGAGAAAGAGGAGGAACAAAATGGCGGCGCCCCAAAGCCTCGGATTTCTTCAACAAAGAAAAGTACAAAAAGAGGACGAAAATAATGACTTTCTGAACCTTTAGCTTCATTTCAGACCATGAATGAATCCAATAATATTTACAGTGAAACATGTTGGAGTTCACTCGGAGCAGATTTCTGAATTGACCTTCCCGCGGCTCACGGTGAAGTTTGGGCTTCAGGATGGAGGAAAATCCAGCAAAGGGCTCCAAAAGAGTCTGAAAAAGGAGTTGTGTCACTGCCGACGGTGGAGCTGACTGGAACATTTCACCTTTTTGACTTTTCTCTCACTTTATTTCTCCCTCTTTTCTCCGTCTCCAGTCCGAACTGCTGAGTTCAAGAGCTCCCGCCGAAAATAGGAACTGACAACAACGGAAGTTTCCAGAAAAAGGGGCGGGACAATGCGCCGATTTACAACAGCTCATAGGTCAGGAGCTGTGTGTCAATCATTTTTCCAGGACGTTAACTCTTTGGCTCCTGAACAAAATCTGTTTACTAATATTAGGAAAATATAACAATCTGAAACATAATTTAATGACAATTTAGTGCATAAGTTCTTATCATATTATGTCATATCATATTATATTCTATCATATTATACGATATGGGTCACAGCCTCCCCACTTTGATGGTATGCACGTCCCTGTGCATCCAAGTGGTTAAACTGTTGAGTACGTGTATCATTTGTTCATTCGTTTTTCAATTTAAAAACAAAAACAAAAAAAGACTCGTTTTTTTGTTTTTCATTTTCAAAACCAGAATGAAAAATGGATAACGGTTTGTTTTTCCATTTCCTGATTTTGTGCTCAAATGAAAAATGGAAAAAAAAAAAACAGATAACGACTGTTTCATCCGATTTTGCTATTTTCGATGTAGTTAAGTTGTCTGACCCAGAAGTAGTCGTTACTAGGGAAAAAATAAACAAACAGAATCATGGAGGAATATTTTGCTATAATTAAGCAGCTGTTTGATATGTACGGAAGTGTATTGCATTCACACAAAAAAATTTATTCGGCTCTGTTTTTCTCAATTAACAAGAAAATTATCTCAGTTAATTCAGAAAAACAGTGCCAAATTTATTTATTTATTTTTCAGAAAACAGTATCTCATTAATTCAGAAAAACAGAGCAGAGTTGTTTCATTAAGTCTACCCCATTCAGTGAAGTTCACTGGTCCAGTTAGTCTCACAATAACGCAATAATTTTTATTTTTTGCGTGTCCCTTCCCGGGCTCCGTAAGATTGTGATGAGAAATATAAAGGAAATAATATAACCAACGAGGCTGTGATTGATCAATAATAGGCCTAGATGATCTTATTATTAGGCTCTAAATGTTGTCCTAGGCTAATGGTTCTAGTGTTGGGGTCGTGCTTGTTGAACTGAGGGGATTGAATGGACGAGTTTGAGCCCTTTTTTTAAAATATGCCATACTTGGGAATGCCCCCTTTTTCTCGGTACCTTAGTGCCACCGAGTTTATATTTGATATTCAAGTGTGTGCGGGAAATTTGCTGCTACTATTTGATTGGGTGGAAATTTGCATATAGGTGGGGTAATGTTGATTGGCAGGTCAGTGAATAACGCTCTGATTGGTTATTCGCTTGGACATCAGAACAAGGCCAAAACTCATAATTCGTAACTTGTATTTGGTGATCCGTAACTTCAGTTTCGTAACTTGTAACTTCAGTTTCGTAACTCGTAACTTCAGTTTTGAAACTCGTAACTTCAGCGTTGTACCTGAGGGTGGCAGAGTTGTGCCTCTATCAGATTTAGTTATACATGTGAACAAAACATTCCCAATGATACAAATATGGTCTACACTTGCACAAATTATTTTTACAACCTCTTTTTTTTATGTGTGTGTTCAAAACTTTTCTTCAGCGACAAATCTTCTTTTATAATTCAAAATCTGATGACACGGATTTGCTTCCATATTAGTCCAGCTCCACTGTCATCCAGATGCCCATGTATGGACACACTCCACATTACAGGTGAGTACTCTGATTTTTTTGTCCTGATTTGCAGTATTTGATTCAAAGTATACGTTAAACTAGGATGATGATTGGTGAAACAGTTTTTTCCAAACATAACTCTGTTCACCTCAGTCAGTTGTATGTCTGTTTTGATAGAATAGTCAGTTGTTACAGCCTGGAAAGGGGAAAGCTGCAGTGACTATCTGATGAAAAGTAATGATTAAATAATGTAAATACATTGAAAGATGATTGAAAATAATTATTGTAATGTTGTATAGTGAGTTTTGAGGCACATATGGATGCCAGATGCCAGTTAAGAGTTTAATGTAAGTCACACATTACTGTGTGTGACTAGAGGTGACTAAAGTAGTTACTATTGGCATCCGTTATGTTATGTTATGTCCGTCACATTTCTACCCCTGGAGAAATGGAGTTTGTAAAACTACAGCCAGAAAAAGTAGTTTTAGCAAGTACTTTTTATTTTCAGCATTAAATTGAGAATGTACATATGGCGTATATGAAACCAAATATGGCCGTGGGTGGGGTGGCATGTGACTATTAACTACCAGCAAGTTACAGCAAAATGTAGTTGAACTGTGTGTAGTTTAACTCTCCCCAACACTGGACATCAGCACGTGGAGATACAAGGTTTTCACAGGACAGAGAAAGGATGAGAACAGGTTAAAGCAGGGGTATCAAACTCATTTCTTCCAGGAGCTGCATTCAGCCAAAATGGATCGAATGGGCCGGACCAGTGAAGTAATAGCATGATGAACTGTAATTACTTTTTCTTTGTTTTAGTGCAATAAAAACATTAAATTATGAAAATATTTACATTTACAAACTATCCTTTCACAAAAAACATGTGAATAACCTGAAAAAAATGAAATTTTGTGTAGTTTTTACAAAATTATGCCTCAACTGTTAAGGCATGACACACAGCGTGGACCCAAATGCAACAAAACTCTTTGGTTCAGTGGTTTAAGGAATTTATTTAACAAAAATTCAAAAGTTCAAAAATGGACGAACAATAAGAGGAAGCACAATGTGCTCTACCATTAACCTAAAAAAACCTAATGAACAAAGAGAAGAAGTACAAAGTACTCTATATTAAACTAAAAAGCCTGAGGCAGATAACACATGGAACTAGATCTAAGTAGTGATGTTACAGGATGTACCGAGGCTTCGAAGCGCGTGTCGAGTAATGGAAGGGGCGTTTCCGCGACGCGTGTATCGAGGCTTGCTTCATTTAGGGGCGGAGCCAAAAATGATGACGTCCGAAGCCTGGCTGCCCAGCTGTACCATGCGTCAGCTTCACACAGTGGTTCAGTGGTGGTTCTATGTGATTCAGGTTTGACAGCAGAATAAACCCCACAGGCTCCGTTCAAAATGTGGGTTTATGATTGAGAGTTAGGGTCAGTGCAGAGTTTGAACAGAGTTTGGATAGTAGAGTTTGGACAGCGTTTCTATAGTTTGGAGATAGTTTGAAGAGTTTAGAGAGAGAGATCATTTGAAGATTTAGGAGAGAGAGAAGAGAAGGATGAGTAAGAGGATGGAGCCAGTGAAGAAGAGGAGGATTTCCCCTGTGTGGGAACATTTGGATTTGATAACTCCTAATAAGGTCAACTAAATCTAACATTATTTCAGACACATAAGGTTTGCTTATCTGGAGAACTAGGAGAGACAAAAAAATACTGTACCCCAATTTATATAAAGTTGCTCTTGTGTTTTTGTGCATGCCAACATCTTCTGTACCATGTGACAGGGTGTTTTCAAACGCCAGAGAAGTTGTGTCAAAAAAAAAAAAAAAAAGAATCACTTCAAACCAAAAACTGTTTAGAAACTGTTATTTCTGAATAAAAATAAATAAAATCTCCCCTGTCCTGTACATCATTGTCAAAGTTCCACAAGCATGTTCGGTGCCCTCTTCCTAGTTCCACAAGTACTTTCACTGTCCTCTGCCTGTTTAAGTCCAGGACATTTTCCTAAAGTGACAAAAGAAAAAAAACAAAAAAAAACATTACACAACCTCCCACATGATACTACCATTCGGGGGAAATTTACACACAGAGAATACATTAAAAAATATTTTATTACACACATATGTGATAATTTATGTAGAGAAATTATTTGATCATACATTTTTTGTTATTTATAGTTATTCCCAAGAGCCATAACAGACCCAACTAGAAGCACTCGGAGAGCGCAGACCTCCGCCAAGGCTGATCAGTGGCCCCCCCCACCCCTGATCACCACCAAAATGTAATCATTTCTTCCTTATCCCATTTCCAACAAACCCTGAAAATTTCATCCAAATCTGTCCATAGCTTTTTGAGTTATGTTGCACACTAACAGACAGACAAACAAACAAACAGACAAACAGACAAACAAACCCTGGCAAAAACATAACCTCCTTGGCAGAGGTAAAAATTCAATGCATCCCACATTCTGTGGTTCAGATCCAGCTGCCTGTGATTCTACACATGGACAGTAGGTGGTTTCATGTGCACATGAAGCTTCCAGAAATTAACCCTTTCTTGAACTAATTGGCTCAAGTGGTTCGATGCCTCATGAGGCTTCATCTCACCATCACTAGATTCAACATTCAAGATACAAGATACTTAACACGAGGATGTCTTCACAAGAAACAGAAACGACACACTGACAAGAGACAAAGGGAGCGAAGAGAAATATATAGGGTAGGCAGGGATCACAAACAGGTGTGGACACTTACAGGAGGAACACCAGGTGAAGGCAATGATGGGATTAGGGAAGACAGAGACAAGACTGACAGAGTGCAGACAAAACAGGAAGGTGACCACCATCACCAAAATAAAACAGGAAGAAACAAAACAAAAACCCTCAACTAAATCAACACACACGACGACGCATGACATCAACTTATCATTTATACAAGTGCACTACAAACAGTGTTACTCAAATATTTAGTAACAGGCAGAATATTGGTAAAAATGTGGAGTTTGGAACTAAAAGAAGAACAATTTCTCATTTGTCCAGGTCATTGTTCTTCTTGATAGTTCTTTGAGGTTCAACTGGACTAGTTTTTTTTCTTGTTTTGTTTTCAAAAGAGCTGAACTAGTCCAGTTGAACCTAGAGAAATGGAGTTGTCACTATTTATAGGTTATTCTGTTATTATTTTACTGTAGATCATATGGATGTGAATGTGGAACCTGAACTAAAATGAGTTTCACATCCTTGATTGTTAATGTCTTTAGTGTAATTTTTTCACTTTGCAAATTCATCCCATGGATCAGATTGGACCTTTTGGTGGGCTGGTTTAGGCCCCTGGGCCACATGTTTGACACCCCTGGGTTAAAGGAACCAAAGCTGGAGTAAAATAAAAAACACATTTACCTCTAAGATGTAGAAGCATAAAAGGACAGAAGTGCAGAAAGTACTGGAAATATTCAAGTAGCAGTACTGCAGTACAGGAGGTTTACATGCTGAAGGTGATGAACAGTGTTGGGCAAATTACTTTTAAAAAGAGTAATTAGTTATAGTTACTAGTTACTTTCCCAAAAAAGTTAATGAATTAGTAATGGAATTACTCCTTCATAAATGTAATTAGTTACCAGGGAAAGTAATTATTGTGTTACTTTTTTTAAAAAACCATTAAATATGTAAAAGAAAACTGATTTTCGAGTGTGATTCACAGGCCGTTTGCATAGAGTAGAACTGTGTAAACGGTACTTAGTTTAACCCTTTCATGCATACTGGTCACTCCAGTGGACAGTTCTTTTCCAGCTGTTCTCTTTTATATTCATGGGTTTTGTTGTTTTACTTGCATATCAGCCAACACAGTGGACGCTTATGCATCCTCCCAAATGCTGCAGTTCATACAATTATTGGAACTTTGCTGCTCATGATAAACCTGATCTGCAGTAACATGTTTGAGTGTAAACCAGTTGCTAATTGTTATTAGACTGTAGTTAACAGTTTTCTGAAACAAAACGTGTTTTGTTTTTTTTTTTGCATATCCTCCTGAGACCCAGCAATGCATTTCGTCCTCTGCAGGGGACAAAAGTTTGACAGTTTTACTTAAAAAATGCTGTGCATTACAAAGGACATTCCATTAAAAAATCAATCAATAAATAAAAATTATTTTAAAAATGTATCTGAAAAAACTGTTGCATTATGCAGTTTCCAATCAAGACAATTTTTTAATGTAAAAAAGCAAAAACTGTCAAATTCCTGGGTTTCAGGAGGATATTATCTCCATGAAATGAGTAATAACTAATATTAGAGTAGGATAAAATGTGAGAAAACATTAGCGATTTAGCAATTAGTGGCATTAAAACTGTTTTTATTTCATAGTTTTCATACAGTTTATCACTTTCTCATGATGAGTTTTAAATACATGTTTCTTTGCTTCAAAAATTAAGCGCATGGTGTCCAGCTGAGTGGACATTTTTGAAACTCCACGAAAAATAGGTTTGTAAAAAAAAAATCATTTGCATTGTTTTTTTCATGCTTCAAGAGGAATAAAAACTTTCAAGACAAAAATATTGACTAAGGTTCTGAAAATTCATGCATGAAAGGGTTAACTTCATATTTATTGGAGCGTGAATAAAATTAAAGACATCCCTGAAATAATAAAGCATTGTCATCCATTGTTGGTTCTACTGCCTCTCGTTCTTCTCCTTTGGCAAATTTGAGTTAAGGAAGACAAGTGATCGAACTTTTGTGTCTTGAGGCGACTTCTCTGATAATATTAGTCCTGTCTCAGAGAAAATACTCATTCAGATGGAACCGACGTTCCCACTGAACAGAGCTTCTACACCATGACTTTGGTGAGGGTGGGGTCCACCAGGGCCTGGCTTTTCCACCAGTGGCAGCACCAAGGGGGGGCATGGGGGGGCAAATGCCCCCATAGTTGCCCCCCACCCAGATTTGGGTAAATCTTTGGGAAAATTCGGGCAACAAAGAAATATGAAAAATCCGTCAATGAAAGCGTACATAACATATTTTGATACATTATAATACAACCAGGCAGACAGCCGCCCCCCCCCCCCCCCCCCATGCACTCATCCATAGAGGGTTATCTCAAAGGCCAGCTGGCTGTTTGTTTGCTGCATGTTTTTCTGATGTGTTTAGAGAAATATGTGAAAGTAGATTGTACCTATTAAATAATCAGAACAGAAAGTCTGAGTTGTTCATGCTGTAGTTTTTAACAAATACCTTGAATACATTAAGTATTACCTAGTTTTACCTAAAATTGACCTCTATATAAAGTGTAACGGGTAGACTATACATCACATATATATATATATATTTTATATATATTGCAGCCACTAAAGCGAAAAGTGTTAATTTCTTTGCCCTCCAGTTGCCCCCCCCACCACCACCACTTTTCAAATCCTGCCCCTGTTTTCCACCTCATAAGGGGTTCTGCATTTATAGGAAGCAGATGCTCCTGCAGTGCATGTCTCATGTCCTCTTCTTTCAGTCGTTCATCTCCTCCTCCCTCCTCCTGCAGTGCATGTCTCATGTCCTCTTCTTTCAGTCGTTCATCTCCTCCTCCCTCATCCTGCAGTGCATGTCTCATGTCCTCTTCTTTCAGTCGTTCATCTCCTCCTCCCTCCTCCTGCAGTGCATGTCTCATGTCCTCTTCTTTCAGTCGTTCATCTCCTCCTCCCTCATCCTGCAGTGCATGTCTCATGTCCTCTTCTTTCAGTCGTTCATCTCCTCCTCCTCCCTCATCCTGCAGTGCATGTCTCATGTCCTCTTCTTTCAGTCGTTCATCTCCTCCTCCCTCATCCTGCAGTGCATGTCTCATGTCCTCTTCTTTCAGTCGTTCATCTCCTCCTCCCTCATCCTGCAGTGCATGTCTCATGTCCTCTTCTTTCAGTCGTTCATCTCCTCCTCCCTCCTCCTGCAGTGCATGTCTCATGTCCTCTTCTTTCAGTCGTTCATCTCCTCCTCCTCCCTCATCCTGCAGTGCATGTCTCATGTCCTCTTCTTTCAGTCGTTCATCTCCTCCTCCCTCATCCTGCAGTGCATGTCTCATGTCCTCTTCTTTCAGTCGTTCATCTCCTCCTCCCTCCTCCTGCAGTGCATGTCTCATGTCCTCTTCTTTCAGTCGTTCATCTCCTCCTCCCTCATCCTGCAGTGCATGTCTCATGTCCTCTTCTTTCAGTCGTTCATCTCCTCCTCCCTCCTCCTGCAGTGCATGTCTCATGTCCTCTTCTTTCAGTCGTTCATCTCCTCCTCCCTCCTCCTGCAGTGCATGTCTCCAGTCAGACTCACTCACAAATCCTCCCTTTAAGTCAGCTGCGCACTTAGCTGCGTTCAAGTGAACAGGGTGCGGTGCGGACATCTCCAACTCGGACATGTCATCAGTCGTTCATGTGAAGGCAGCGTGGACCACTCAGACTCCTGGACCCACAGGTGACACATGAAGGCAGTGTGGGGGATCTGAACAGAAGAACGGCAGGAAACGAACCTGCTCTTACCACTTAAAAGAGCCGTTCAAAAGACTCGGCTGGTCCGCGAACGTCACATCTGTCTGGCTGAGCGAGTCAGGACAGATAACAGCTGATGGATATCCCTGCATAGTAACGCACCGCATTTCACTGCCGGTAACGGTAACGGCGTTGTAACGTTTCACATAGTAATTCATTAGATTACCCGTTACTGTAAAACAATTATTAACGCCGTTATTCCCAACACTGATGATGAAGGAGAGGAAGAAGAAGACAAACCTGCATGTAGCTGCTTCACAGAGGATGAGGATGGCTCTCAGGTTCCACTGTGGTCTCCTCCGTGTGCGTGGACTGTTGGCCTGCAGAGGCAGAGCTGTGTTTATATACACAGGACAAATACACTTTCACTTTCGGTTTCCATTTACTGTAACTGAACTGTTTAACACAATCAGTCCAATCCCCCACCACACACACACACACACACACACACACACACCCTAACACACACACACACACACACACACACCCTCTCACACACACACACACACACACACATATACACACACACACACACACACACACACACACCCTAACACACACACAAATACACACACACACACACACACACACCCTCTCACACACACACACACACACACACCCTAACACACACACACACACACACACACAAATACACACACACACACACACACACACACACCCTCTCACACACACACACACACACACATATACACACACACAATGAAAATACCTTTCTACTGTTACTTTTCCATCAGTCCTGATCTTAAGAAGAGACAGAAAAGGCAAAACCAGTTTATTTATATGTTGCATTCCATAAACAAAGGCACGTCAATGTGCATTTGTATTTTATTTTATTTATTTTATTTGACCTTTATTTAACCAGGAAGTCCCATTGACATCAGAAATCTCTTTTGCAAGGCAGATCTGTCCAAGGTATCAGCCATACGAAGTCCAAACAACATAAAACACATCCATGACACACAATAAACACTAAAACACAATAACAACTATTCAACCATAATCACATCAAGAAAAACAGTGACATTCCTCCTTCACTGCGTTCTCCACGATACTTTGAAAATCATTAACAGACAGATGTGTGTAGTTTTACAGCTTTTTGAAGATTATTCCACAACCATGGTGCATGATGGGAAAATGCTGTTTTTCTAAAGTCTGTCACAACTCGTGCAACAGTCCAAAGCAACCACTTGGAGAAACGTAGATGGAAACTACTAGAGCTAACAGAGAGAAGAGTACTGAGGTATTCTGGGAGTTTACCCAGCAGCAGGGGCTGTTCTAGGATCAGAGGTTTAGGGGGCTGAACACCCAGAGCACTGGCTGGACAGGCAAGAGAAGTTGCACTGTTTTGTACATTTTAACGCAGTTTCAGACCATCGTTCCCACATTTGTGAAAGAAAAGCAGAACATGTTCTGGGTATGAGAAACTGTGACTAAACTATCAAATCTGATTACAGTTATTTAAATACTGAGCCACAATAAAAGAGGGATGGATTGGAATCATAAAAGAAATAAACTCTAACTCTAATTTCTGGTGGAAGACAATCCTCCATTTTGATACAGCAGCTCCTCATCATATACATCTATGAGAGAATGGGTTTAAGTCCAGGGGAATATTAGTGTCAGATCGACCAGATCTACTTCAAACACTGTCTGCACATGACAATACATGGACTTTACAGGTTCTATCAGTGGAACATTTATAGATCTGTTTATAAATGTACATAAACCAGTATATATGGAATAACACCTTATCATATACCGTCAAAACATCAGCAAACCAGTACTTTTGTCATTCGTTTTCCAATTAATCTGATAAAAATATGTAACATTTAGCACATTTAACCTGAGGCAGATAATTTCTAAAAAACTGTAGACCAGAGTATACGTTAAGTGTCTCTATGCTGTATTTTTGTTGTTAAAATATTACGTTTCAACCATGTACTGTATATGGTTTTGACATTTTTCTAGCATGTTAAGAATGGACATAAAGTAAACAAGAAAAAAGAACAATTTCAGTAACTTTCAAATATTTTAGGGGGGCTGGGAATCACTTTAGGGGTGCTTCAGTACCCCCCAAAATGGGCTAAAAACGCCCATGCCCAGCAGAGTTCTACAGGTGAACATAAACCAGTGCCTTTCCACTATGCAATACCGTGGTACAGCAGCAGCAGCAGTGCAGCCATATGAAATTATATGGATGAAAAAAACACAACACAGAAACGGCTGAAATGCTCCGCCTGGCAGCGGCAGCTGCAACAAACACTACGTGGAAACGGCTGGAGCTCCACTTCCATGTGGTGTCACTGCTGCTGCCGCTGCCAGGCGGCTGCACGAGCCTCCGTTTCCCACAATGCATGTCGCGACAAAATTCCGAAGATGCCCAAGTTCCCTCCTGGTTCTGTTTATAAACACATGGTTTGTTTCTGGTGGATGGAACTAAGAAACTGTTCACCATGAGGAAGAGAGTCAGGTGAGTAATGACAGACAGACGAACAGATCCATGAAACTGAGGATATGACAGAAGATGGACAGATCTGAGGATATGACAGAGGATGGACAGAACTGAGGATATGACAGAGGATGGACAGATCTGAGGATATGACAGAGGATGGACAGATCTGAGGAAAAAATGGTGACAAAAGTCTCCCACAGCTTGAAGGATCATTTTTCTGCTGCTGCTTTTGTCTTTTTTTCTTCATGTTCTTTTTCAGCAGCCGTCACTGATGTTTCGGATTTGTCTGAAATGTGCAGAGGTCACTGCAGTGGACAGCTATTCTCCTGATGTTCTCTTGTATATTCATGGGTTTTATTGTTTTAGTTCCATATCAGCCAACACAGTGGACACTTATGCATCATCCCATACAGTGCATTTCATACCATTACTGGAACTGTGCTGTTCTTGATAAACCTGATCTGCAGTGACATGTTTTAGTGTAAACCAACAAACAAAACAGGGTTTGTTTTGCATATTATCTCCATAAAATGAATAATAACTAGTATTAGAGTATGTTAAAATGTGGGAAATCATCTGATTAGCAGCATTAAAAATGTTTTTATTGCATACTTTTCCATATCACTTTCTGATATTAGGTTTTAAATACATGTTTCTTTGCTTGAAAGATTAAATGCATGGGGTCTGGCTGAGTGGACAGTTTTGTAACGCCTTAAAAAAAAAAAAAAAAAACCCTAAATTACATGCTTTTTTCATGCCTAAAGAGCAATAAAAACACACAAATATTGTGACCAAGGTTCTCATAATTGCATGAAAGGGTTAAGCAAGAAAAAAAAAATCTTCAATTAAGTAAAAGAAATCTTGAATTAAGCAATAAATAAATAAATAAATAATCTTGAATTTAGCAAAAAAATTTGAATTTGAAATTCTTGAATTAACAACTTCAAATTGTTGTGTTTTAGTACAAAAAAAATAACATTAAATTATGAAAATATTGACATTTCCAGACTCTCCTGTAACAATAAAATGTGAATAACCTGAACCAATATGAAAAACCTGAAATGTCTAAAGACAATTCAGCCCAGTTTGAACTCTTTTCTGTCTGTTCCTCAGTGTTTAGTGTCTTTGTAGATCTGATCCAGAATGCACATGGACTAATGAGAAGTGGAGGAAGAAGATTGTTAAAATTGCACTGATTTTTATTAAGAAATTTTTTTTTTTTTTTTTTCAGGTTTTTCACATCTTTTTTTGTTTGGATAGTTTATAAAAGTAAGTATTTTCAGAATTGAATGTTGTTGTTTTTTTGTTGGTTTTTTTTGCACTTAAACAAAGATAAAAAATCTGAGTAGTCATTATTTCTCGGTTCTTCTGTTCTTATTTGACTGCTCCGTCCCACTGCAGATCAGATCAGCTGAATGTGGAACCTGAAAGAACAGGAGTTTGAGAACCCCGGGTTAAACTGTCTGGGATTACACCTAAAATAGAAAACTTTAAATCTTTAGAAAATGTTTGGTTGCAGACTGTGTTCACAGTTTTAAAGGACAGTTTGTAAATGTTTCCATCTGGAACTGGACTGTTTTCACTCATTATTTGATTCGTTCATTTACTGGACTTCTAATTGGACTGAATGGAACCTGAACTAACCTGAGTCTGACAGATGTGGACCAAAGCCACATGTAATCTGACACCACACACACACACACACACACACACACACCTTTACCTGGGCGGGACCACGTGACCAGGTCCCTGAATGCCACTCGTTGTTTCCAGACTGGGGCCGTTCTTCCTTCTTGTGTTTGTGTGTTCGGGACCGGACCTGTTGGACCGGTTCGGCAGGTTTAGGGCCGAGCAGGTGAGGGCGGGGACCTGCGGGGGGGGGGCGAGAGGGGGGGGCACACCGAGACACAACACGGAAGAAGAAGAAGAAGAAGTAGAAGAGGACGGAGGAAAACATGGAGCAGTGAAGCACGAGCCGCACCGACACAGAAGAAGGAAACTACCGAACTGAGCCGAACTGAACCGAACTGAGCCGAACTGAACCGAACTGAGCCGAACTGAACCGAGCAGACCTCAGCCCATCTACCAAGGACACGGTGAGTTCAGAACCGGGTCAGCCTGGAGGTCTGGGGGGTCCGGAGGAGAAACCGACTCACCTGGACTCACCTTTACCTGTTCATCTAAAGAGGACTGTTTAAGGGGTTTTAAGGGTTTGTTTAAGGGGTTTGTTTAAGGGGTTTTAGGGGTTTGTTTAAGGGGTTTGTTTAAGGGGTTTTAAGGGTTTGTTTAAGGGGTTTGTTTAAGGGGTTTGTTTAAGGGGTTTTAAGGGTTTGTTTAAGGGGTTTGTTTAAGGGGTTTGTTTAAGGGGTTTTAAGGGTTTGTTTAAGGGGTTTGTTTAAGGGGTTTTAGGGGTTTGTTTAAGGGGTTTTAAGGGTTTGTTTAAGGGGTTTGTTTAAGGGGTTTTAGGGGTTTGTTTAAGGGGTTTTAAGGGTTTGTTTAAGGGGTTTTAAGGGTTTGTTTAAGGGGTTTTAGGGGTTTGTTTTAGGGGTTTGTTTAAGGGGTTTTAGGGGTTTGTTTAAGGGGTTTTAGGGGTTTGTTTTAGGGGTTTGTTTAAGGGGTTTTAGGGGTTTGTTTAAGGGGTTTTAGGGGTTTGTTTTAGGGGTTTGTTTAAGGGGTTTTAGGGGTTTGTTTTAGGGGTTTGTTTAAGGGGTTTTAGGGGTTTGTTTTAGGGGTTTGTTTAAGGGGTTTTAGGGGTTTGTTTAAGGGGTTTTAGGGGTTTGTTTAAGGGGTTTTAGGGGTTTGTTTTAGGGGTTTGTTTAAGGGGTTTTAGGGGTTTGTTTTAAGGGTTTATTTAAGGGGTTTGTTTTAAGGTTTTGTTTAAGGGGTTTGTTTTAGGGGTTTGTTTTAAGGGTTTGTTTAAGGGGTTTGAGGAGTTTGTTTAAGGGGTTTGAGGATTTTTTTAAGGAGTTTGTTTGAGGGGTTTGTTGAAGGGATTTGTTTAATGGGTTTGAGGGGTTTTGGGTCTTTGAGGGGATTGTTTGAGGGGTTTCAAGTGTTTGTTGGAGGGGGTTGTTTGAAGTGTTTCAGGCATTTGAGAAGTTTGGGGTGTTTGTTTGAGGGGTTTCAGGTCTTTGAGGGGTTTGCTTGAGGGCTGGGTTGTGGTTCCAGGTGGGTTTACCTTCATCTGATCCAAATGCACCTCTGAGGATGAATATTATTATTATTATCATTATTATTATTATTATTATTATTTTAATCGTTGTAGAAAAACACCTGAAGACAAGCTCTTGCGTTCCAGTAGCTGAGGTGACCAGGATCCACTGAGAACACTTATCAGACATTTTCACAGTTTATCATGAGGGGTGCATTAAGGTGTTCATCTTCCTTTAATGTTGTTCCCTTTAACTAAAGTTTCCTCACATTTACCTCCATCTTCCCTCTCATAACCTCCACAGAGTCTGAATATTACACAGAAATGTCCTGAATAATGTCGAAAACAAAGGAAACACTGAATATGTAAGTGCTGTACATGTTGAAGCCACCACTGAACAGATGAAAACAGAAAACAGGACCTAAATGTGGAGTCAAAGGCTGATGTTGATGGAGGATTAAACCCCTCATGAACCAGTCATGTCACATTTTATCAGCGCCTCCACGTCATTTCCTCATTGTTATTGGAAACAAATAGTTCAGAGTCAAACGGTGGAACAGATGGAGCTATTACTGTTAGCGTTCACGTCCTGTCGACAGTTCAACAGCAAAAAGTTGAATGTTTTTACTGTTTCCTGATTTGTTTCGTGAAGGTGTTGAAATAGAAAAGTTAATACTGTAAACTTTCCCATTTGGTTGTAGTTTTTATCAAATATAAGACTGAGTTTTTATGAAAAATAAAAACTGAATCATTTTTCAGAAGACAATTCTAACATTAGCTAAAAAGCTACAAGCAGTTAGTGTTAGCTAGTCGGCTAACAGCAGTGTCACTACTTGATTTTAATATAAAACATGTTGTTGAGTATCCAATCCAATCCAATCCAACTTTATTTATAAAGCACTTTAAAACAACCACAGTGGACCAAAGTGCTGTACAGTTCTACTCTCCATTTTACATCTTCATTTCTCTATATAGTAATTATTCTTTTATCTGTTTATTTCTTTGTTTTTTATGGATCGTCTGTCCTTGGGTATCTTGAAAGGCGCTTCTAAATAAAATTTATTATCATCATTATTATTATTACAGAAGAATAAAAGCAGAATACAAATTAATAAAAGCATTAAAATCCAATCAAATAAAACAAGTTAAAATATAAAAACAGAAACAAAATATCAAGATTGCACGAGTGTTAAAAGGCCAAGGAGAACAGGTGGGTTTTAAGAAGAGATTTAAAAACGGGCAAAGAGAAGGTCTGTCTGATGTACAGAGGCAGGTTGGTCCACAGTCTGGGACCAGCAGCAGCAAAACAGGAAAAAAAAAAAAATTAAACAATTAGATCAGATTTGTTTTTGTTTTACATTGCTTAATGGACACTACGTGACTGTGCCAATTGTTATTTTTACTTTGGAATATTAATTGATACTTAATGCCGATTGTTGTTTGTTTTGTTTTGTCTATGTTTTGAGGGGAAAAAAAGATAAAATGACTAATAAAAATCAAGTGTTTAAAAAAAAAAAAAAAAAAAATCAAATATATGGGACTGAAACCAGAGGAGCTCTGAACAGTCCCAAATCATAGAGTTTTTTAAGACAAGTTACACTTATGTCTGGCAAACTGCTGTTAGCTTTCTAGCTACTGTTAGCCACTGTTAGCTTGTTTGCTAAAGAGACCTGGGTGATTATTTGAGGACAAAATAAATGTATTTCATTAAAAAAAAAAAAACCTATCCTTCATGACTCCTAAAACAATGGTGACACACTTATATATTCATTGTCTTTAAATTTCAGAAAGTGCTGTGAATTATTTAGAAATATTAGTGACAGGAAGTTAGTATTTTCAGATGTGTGGAACAAATCCTTCTTCCAGCTAATATTAGTTAGCAGGCTAACCGCAGCTAACATGAGCTATTTGGCTAACAGCAGCTATTTGGCAAACAGCAGCTAACAGTAGCTAGAAAGCTAACAGCAGCTAACATTAGAAGCATTAATACAAATATCACTTATGTAGTTGAAGTATGACGTCTCAGACGGAGCTTTAATGTTTGTTTAATTATTTGGATAAATTTTGGATGAAATAAGGTTCATGTTTCCTCTAAATGTCCGTTGAAAATAAGATCTAAATAAATAGAAGATTAGCTGAATTTTTTTAAATTCATTAGATAAACTATGGCTACAGATGGGATTGTTTTTCCAAAAGCCGTGAACCTCTGAGTGGTTCATTAACTTAGTGGTGATTTAATCTGTTAATGAGGCAGCAAAGACAAAGAACACAGGTGTCAAACATGCGGTCCGGGGGCCAAAACTGGCCCGCCAAAGGGTCCAGTCTGGCCCCTGGGATGAATTTGTGAAATGCAAAAATTACACTGAAGATATGAACAAACAAGGATGTTAAAACCATTTTAGGTCAGTTCAATCTGAAGTGGGTCAGACCAGTAAAATACTATCATAATACCCTATAAATAATGACAAAAGCCATTTTTCCTCTGTTTTATTGTAAAAAAAAAAAAAAAAGGTACACACATATATGTGTGTGTGTGTATATATGTATATATATATATATATATATATATATATATATATATATATATATATATATATATATGTGTGTGTGTGTGTGTATATATATACACACACACACACACACACACATATATATATATATATATATATATATATATATATATATATATATATATATATATATATATATATATATATATAATGTATGTATACACACACACATATGTATGCCACATGTTTGACACCTGTGATATGAATAATGAAAACTGCAAATTTTCCTCTTTGCTTTAGTGTAAAAAAGTTAAATTACACAAATTTTTTTACATTTACAGACTATAAGCCTTTTACAAAAAATGTGAATAACCTGAACAAATATGAACCTGAAAGCGAAGTATGTGGATTTTTACAAATATTCTATCTGTTACTAAATGTTTTGTGCATTTGTAGATCCACTGTGATCTGTAAGTTGTGATGCACATGTATAAATGATAAAGTGAGGCGTAACATTGTTAAAATTGCACTTTTTTTTTCTTAAGAATTTTCAGGTTGTTCATATTTGTTCATGTTGTGTTCAAGTACGGTTCGTAGGTGTAAACATTTACTTTTTTCACTCAAAAACATAGAGAAAACTTAGGAGTTGACATTATTTCTAAGTTCTTATCTTATTATTTACATGATTTTACTAGTCTGGCCCACTTTAGATCAGATTAGGCTGCATGTGGAACTGAACTAAAATGAGTTTGACAGCCCTGACAAAGAATGAAAGAGTGGAAATCTGTCAAAGCCATACTTTACGCTCTACTTCAGTTATTTCATGTGCACAAATAAATCACTGTTAGGACAAAGGTTTAGGGGATTTGTACCGGCGACAGTGTCAGCTAACGTTAGCGTCTGTTAGCGTCTCCTCTGGAAAATGAACCGATGACTGAGTTTTTAATGAATCACATCTTCTGACATTTTGGTCTGAAAGAAAAACACCAAAGTCAGTTTGTGTTGAAGCTTCGTGAATCTCTTTGACGGTAGATTACGACATTTTCCTTTGACCACGTCATAAAGTTTGAACATGTGACTGATAATCCACTGCAAACATCCTGTAAGTATTTAACGACAATAAATAATGAATTCATTCACGAATAAGAAGTGATTCACAAAGGAGAGAGGCTTTTATTTTATTTTATTATTGAAGATAAAATGGAAATTAGCTTTAGTTTGATGGAAATTAGCTTTAGTTTGACTCCAGTTTTCATTATTCAACTTTAAAATAGACCCAGCAGCAGGTTCAGCTGGTCTTTTTAAACCATTTGACTCATAAATAGAACGAGCCCTTAGAAGACGTCACTGTGGAGGTTTATTAGTCCAACAGCCCGACGGGTCCGATGGACTAATGCTATCAGGTGTCATCCGTCCGTCTGTCCATCCGTCTGTCCATCCATCCATCCATCCATTTGTAAACAGTTTTTCAAGAATCTTCTTCTCCAGAACTATCAATCAGAATCTGTTGAAATTCATAGCTCAGGTTCCTTGGGGTCAGATCTACCAAGTTTGTTAAAAGAATTGGGAAATATTGATTTTTGTGTTTCTTAAGAATTTTTTTAATTAAAAAAAATGCCATTAGCTTATAGTGGGACACATTCCAAAGTGCTATAACTTCAACAGTTGAAGATATTGATATAATTACTATTGTTAATAGATGGGAAGTTGTATATGGGCTTTGATTTGGTGCCGTGACCTTTGACCTTGAGAGGTCAAACGAATGTCTTTAAATACGCCGCTGAACTACTGGAGCCTTTGTCCTATTTTTAATTTTTTTCTTGTTTTGTGTCATTTTTTTGAATCAGTCTTTTGAAGTTAATGTCCACTCATGTGTCCTTATTGTGTCCACTCATCTGTCCTCGTTGTGTCCACTTCTGTGTCCTCGTTGTGTCCACTTCTGTCCTCGTTGTGTCCACTCATGTGTCCTCCTTGTGTCCACTCCTGTGTCCTCCTTGTGTCCTCTCGTCTGTCCTCCTTGTGTCCACTCCTGTGTCCTCCTTGTGTCCACCCGTCTGTCCTCGTTGTGTCCTTGTCTGTCCTCCTTGTGTCCACTCATCTGTCCTCATTGTGTCCACTTCTGTGTCCTCGTTGTGTCCACTCATGTGTCCTCCTTGTGTCCACTCCTGTGTCCTCCTTGTGTCCTCTCGTCTGTCCTCCTTGTGTCCACTCCTGTGTCCTCCTTGTGTCCACCCGTCTGTCCTCGTTGTGTCCTTGTCTGTCCTCCTTGTGTCCACTCATCTGTCCTCCTTGTGTCCACTCATCTGTCCTCCTTGTGTCCACTCCTGTGTCCTCCTTGTGTCCACCCGTCTGTCCTCGTTGTGTCCACTCGTCTGTCCTCCTTGTGTCCACTCCTGTGTCCTCCTTGTGTCCACTCCTGTGTCCTCCTTGTGTCCACTCCTGTGTCCTCCTTGTGTCCACCCGTCTGTCCTCGTTGTGTCCTTGTCTGTCCTCCTTGTGTCCACTCATCTGTCCTCCTTGTGTCCACTCATCTGTCCTCCTTGTGTCCACTCCTGTGTCCTCCTTGTGTCCACTCCTGTGTCCTCGTTGTGTCCACCCGTCTGTCCTCGTTGTGTCCACTCGTCTGTCCTCCTTGTGTCCACTCCTGTGTCCTCCTTGTGTCCACTCCTGTGTCCTCCTTGTGTCCACTCGTGTGTCCCCTTTGTGTCCACTCATCTGTCCTCCTTGTGTCCACTCCTGTGTCCTCCTTGTGTCCACCCGTCTGTCCTCGTTGTGTCCTTGTCTGTCCTCCTTGTGTCCACTCATCTGTCCTCCTTGTGTCCTCGTTGTGTCCACTCGTCTGTCCTCGTTGTGTCCACTCGTCTGTCCTCCTTGTGTCCACTCGTCTGTCCTCCTTGTGTCCACTCATCTGTCCTCCTTGTGTCCACTCCTGTGTCCTCCTTGTGTCCACTCCTGTGTCCTCCTTGTGTCCACTCGTGTGTCCCCTTTGTGTCCACTCATCTGTCCTCCTTGTGTCCACTCCTGTGTCCTCCTTGTGTCCACCCGTCTGTCCTCGTTGTGTCCTTGTCTGTCCTCCTTGTGTCCACTCATCTGTCCTCCTTGTGTCCACTCCTGTGTCCTCCTTGTGTCCACTCCTGTGTCCTCCTTGTGTCCACTCCTGTGTCCTCGTTGTGTCCACCCGTCTGTCCTCGTTGTGTCCACTCGTCTGTCCTCCTTGTGTCCACTCATCTGTCCTCCTTGTGTCCACTCCTGTGTCCTCCTTGTGTCCACTCCTGTGTCCTCCTTGTGTCCACTCGTGTGTCCCCTTTGTGTCCACTCATCTGTCCTCCTTGTGTCCACTCATCTGTCCCCCTCGTGTCCACTCGTCTGTCCCCCTTGTGTCCACTCGTCTGTCCCCCTAGTGTCCACTCGTCTGTCCTCCTTGTTGTGTCCACTCAGACCTCCATCCAGTTTCTCTTGAATGCGAACTCTAGTGTTGTTGTGTTTTGGGTGGAACCTGTCGGTGTGAACCTCAGAGCTGGAACTCTGTTTTTCCATAAACACTCCAGACTGGTCTTCTTTCTGTGTATGGAAATGTCCGTCTCCTTCTTATGGAAATACTTTGACTTTGGAAAAAGTGGATTTGAATTGTTAAGTGAGAAGCAAATGCAGGTTTAGTCCAGGTCAGTGTTTGACGTCTGCGTCTGACCAGAACTATATTCTACGCCCCCAGTTTCAAGCCTTAAATCACGGGTGTCAAATCCAGCCCGCCAAAGGGTCCAATCCGGCCCACGGGATGAACTTGTGAAATGCAAAAATTACACTGAAGAGATTAACAATCAATAGTGTCAAAATCATTTTAATTGAGGTTCCACATACAGACACATACAGTCCAGTTAGATTTCAAATGGGTCAGAACCAGTAAAACATTATAATAATAACCTACAAATAATGACAACCTCAAACTTTCTCTTTGTTTTTTTGGTGTAAAAAAGTTAAATTACATGAAAATGTTTACATTACCAAACTATACTTTTACAAAAAACGTGAATAACCTGAACAAATATGTACAAACGGAAATGTCTTAAGAAAAGTCAATGCAATTTTACCAATAGTCTAC
>NW_021941650.1:0-40000 GCF_902148855.1 Sphaeramia orbicularis
TAAGTGTATGTATATTGTATGTATGTATGTATGTAGTATGTATGTAAGTATGTATGTATATGTTGTATGTATGTATGTATGTATGTAAGTATGTATGTAAGTATGTATGTATGTATGTAAGTATGTAGTAAGTATGTATGTATGTATGTAAGTATGTATGTATGTATGTAAGTATGTATTTATCAGACATGGACTCGTTAACAAACACAACTTTTTGTTACTGATGTTTGAAAAATAAAATCAGATTTTGTCTTGAATTCCTGACAGACGTTGATTTGAATGGGTTTGGTATGATTCAGGATCACAAACACAAACAAACCTAAACATAAACACAAACAAACACAACATAAACACAAACCCTCACCATGTGACTTTCCTTCTTCACGTACACTTTCACACACACCTCCACTTGTCCGTCTGCTCCTTCTCTCCACAGATCCACCAACTGAAATTACACACAGATTTAGTTCAACCATGACCTGGACTGGACTGACCTGGACTGACCTGGACTGACCTGGACTGACCTGGACTGACCTGGACTGGACTGACCCGGACTGGATGACCAGGACTGGACTGACCCGGACTGGACTGACCAGGACTGGTCTGACCCGGTCTGACCAGTGGAAGTACACGCAGTCGTCAGTTTCACGGCTTCGTTTACATAATATGTCATTATGTAGGTCTATCACACACGCTCATTAGCATACAGGGTGTGGGCGGGCCTCACCCTTACACTACATGCATGATAAACCTACACTATGACCCCCCCATTAGAAGACCACGTCTGCCTTACCCTGGTTCTGCAGTACCTCTGTACATCTGACAGAATCCCACACATTCTGTTCCATGGGTTCGTTTCATATGTACTGAAGTCAAGTACGGTAAACCTGCACAGGAGTGTGGGTGGACCCTGCGGAGCCGGCCCAGACCCGGTCCAGAACGGTGGGACTCACCTGGGTCACAGAGTAGGGGACCTCCTGGGGCAGGTTCTCCAGAAGCTTCTCTCGGACCAGGCTGGTGCAGATGTCCTGGGGGGTCTGGTCCGTCAGAACCCGGCTGTGGAACCGCCACGGCCGGGTTTGGCCGCAGCCACGAAGTAGGCCTGAAACAGAACCAGGACCAGGACCAGGACCACTTAGTAGTTTGTTCATGTCTATTCATTTGGTTCTTTATTGGTTTTGTTCATTGTCTCATGTTATTTATTATTTTATAGATTCTGTTTCCATTTCTGTTCATTTTATTGATAATTTTGGTTGTTTTTGTTTTTTGTTCTTATTTTATTCTTTACTTCACTTGGTATATTTTTTGTGTATTATCGCATTATTTCATGTTGTGTAAATTGTCTGATTTGTTTTTGTTCAGTGTCTTTAAGTGATCATACACCCAGTGTGTGCATCTGTCACTGATCCAACTCCATGGGTTTACACAAATACAGAGAAATAAGTAAGTAAATAAATAAAAAACGCAAACACATACATACATAATAAATAACAAAAACACATAAATACATAAAGAAAGAAAACATAAAGAAAGAAAGAAAGAAAGAAAGAAAGAAAAAAAACACAATAAATTAACAAATAAATAAATAACAAAACACAAATAAATAAATAAAATGAATAAACAATTACATAAATAAATAAATAAATAACACAAAATATTAATTAGTAAATAAATAACTAACAAATAAATAAATAATGCAAATGAATAAATAAGATCGATCGATCAATCGATCGATAGATGTTTTATTACCTAATATTCATTTTTTATCAGTTTTGTTCAGTTTGTGGCTCATTTTGTTGATTTTATTTACTATTTGACATATATAAACCAAGTGTGTGTGTTAGATAAGGTGGGTTCTGGGCTGGGTTGTGGGTTCTGGGCTAGGTCTGGTTGGGTCCGTGGTCCCACCTTCAGTGTGTCCACGTCCTCTTTGTCCATCGCTGACATCTGAAGACGTCTTTGAAGTTGGACCACCCCCGCCGCGTCCTCAGCTCCTCCAGCTGTTCTTTACTGAGGCCGGACCCAGGGTCGGCACCGCCCTTGGGCCTCCGTGGCGCCGTTCCGGTGAAACCGGATCCGGGTCGGGCCTCTTCTCAGCCCAGGGGGGTTTCATGACGGGTCGGACCCGGATGTGGCGTCCGTTCACCACGCCGCACGCAAGTCTGCGGTGATGTCCAACAGGCGGTCCTTGGACTTCAGCAGGTCCACCTGAGACACAGACCAGAACCAGAACCACAGAGAACACACATGAGACTGACCCGGTCACAGTTCTGGTTCCTCTGGGGTCCACACTGAGGTTCAGACCTGTGGGTTCTGCTGTTTTTCATCTGTTCACTGACAGGTTGGTTTGATCTGATGAATGAAATAAATAACAGAACCATCGACAGAATTCACCCTTTCATACATGAACGACAAAAACAAGCGTCCACATCTGTGGAGATGCATTTTATTCTGGAAAACAACCTGACGTTCACACGCATCTGGAATGGTCTTTAAATAGGTTTTATTACCTCCGCCAAGGAGGTTATGTTTTTACCAGGGTTTGTTTGTTTGTCTTG
This sequence comes from Sphaeramia orbicularis, assembly GCF_902148855.1. Classification (NCBI taxonomy): domain Eukaryota; kingdom Metazoa; phylum Chordata; class Actinopteri; order Kurtiformes; family Apogonidae; genus Sphaeramia; species Sphaeramia orbicularis. The sequence continues at coordinate 2,559 of NW_021941650.1, forward strand.
TCTGTTTGTTTGTCTGTCCGTTAGTGTGCAACATAACTCAAAAAGTTATGGACAGATTTGGATGAAATTTTCAGGGTTTGTTGGAATGGGATGAGGAAGAAATGATTAAATTTTGGTGGTGATCGGGGGTGGGTGGGGCCCACGGGGGGGGCAACTGATCAGCCTTGGCGGAGGTCTGCGCTCTCCGAGTGCTTCTAGTTTAGAAAGTACGTTCCCTCCTCAGGCACAGGAAACCACACATTTGGGCTGTTCTTATTTAATAACTGTCGAAACTGGAAAACACGATGATGACACCGTTTCTTTTTAGATGGATTTGTTCTTTAATTGTTATAAAATGTCTTTTACACTTTTCATCTAAATCTGTGAAACTGTAAAACCACGTCTGGTTCTGAAGAGGTTCACTGTAGGACCAGGGACTGTTTCATATTTTCACTTCCTGTTTCACTTTCACTTGTTTCACTTTCACTTATGATTCACTCTTCCACTTCCTGTTTCACTCTTCCACTTATGTTTCACTCTTTCACTTGTGTTTCACTCTTTCACTTATGTTTCACTCTTTCACTTCCTGTTTCACCCTTCCACTTCCTGTTTCATTCTTTCACTTATGTTTCACCCTTCCACTTCCTGTTCACTCTTCCACTTCCTGTTTCACTTTTCCACTTCCTGTTTCACTCTTTCACTCCTGTTTCACGCCTCCACTCCCTGTTTCACTCTTCCACTTCCTGTTTCACTCTTTGACTTATGTTTCACTCTTTCACTTATGTTTCACTCTTCCACTTCCTGTTTCACTCTTTGACTTATGTTTCACTCTTTCACTTATGTTTCACGCTTCCACTCCCTGTTTCACTCTTTCAATTCCTGTTTCACCCTTCCACTTCCTGTTTCACTCTTTGACTTATGTTTCACTCTTCACTTCCTGTTTCACTCTTTCACTCTTTCACTTCCTGTTTCACTCTCACTCTTTCACTTCCTGTTTCACTCTTTCACTTATATTTCACTCTTCCACTTCCTGTTTCACTCTTTCACTCATGTTTTACGCTTCCACTCCCTGTTTCACTCTTTCACTTCCTGTTTCACCCTTCCACTTCCTGTTTCACTCTTTGACTTATGTTTCACTCTTCCACTTCCTGTTTCACTCTTTCACTCTTTCACTTCCTGTTTCACTCTTTCACTCTTTCACTTCCTGTTTCACTCTCACTCTTTCACTTCCTGTTTCACCTCTTTCACTTATATTTCACTCTTCCACTTCCTGTATCACTCTTTCACTCATGTTTCACTCTTTCACTTCCTGTTTCACTCTTCCACTTCCTGTGTCACTCTTTCACTCCGTTTCACCCTTCCACTTCCTGTTTCACTCTTTCACTTATGTTTCACTCTTCCACTTCCTGTTTCACTCTTTCACTTGCTGTTTCACTCCTTCACTTCCTGTTTCACTCTTCCACTTCCTGTTCCACTCTTTCGATTATGTTTCACCCTTCCACTTCCTGTTTCACTCTGTCACTTATGTTTCACTCTTCCACTTCCTGTTTCACTTTTCCACTTATGTTTCCCTCTTCACTCCTGTTTCACTCTTCCACTTCCTGTTTCACTCTTTCACTCATGTTTCACGCTTCCACTCCCTGTTTCACTCTTCCACTTCCTGGTTTCACTCTTTCACTCGTTTCACTCTTTCACTTCCTGTGTCACTCTTTCACTCATGTTTCACTCTTTCACTTCCTGTTTCACTCCTTCACTTATGTTTCACTCTTCCACTTCCTGTTTCACTCTTTCACTTCCTGTTTCACTCCTTCACTTCCTGTTTCACTCTTTCACTTCCTGTTTCACTCTTCCACTTCCTGTTTCACTCTTTCACTTCCTGTTTCACTCTTCCACTTCCTGTTTCACTCCTTCACTTATGTTTCACTCTTTCATTTCTCAGCTCAGATAAATGAGTTAAATAAGTGGAACCTTGTTGAGGACGAGGACAGCTGGGACGTCTGGATGTTTGGACAAAACACTTGAGGACCTCCATGTCAAGTCTGTTGCACGTCCATCGGTCAGCGACGTCCACCATGACGACCACTGGGGACAGACACACAGAAACACACACACAGACACACACAGACACACACACACAGACACACACACAACACACAGACACACACACACACACACACACACACGTCAGCATCATGTTCAGAACAGGTTGAACTCAGACACAGAAACAGTAAAAAAAACATACTCAGATCAGCTGTTTTTCACCGAGTTCCATGGATCCACGAGCAGAGGACTTCTCCAGCTGATGTCTGAAGGAAAATACACACACAAACACACACACAAACACACACAAACAAACACAAACACACACATTATATCACAAAATCACATAAAAAACCCACATAATTCAACCAAACCAACCAGTGAATAAACATTCGTCACTTTTGACTTTGGATGGTGTGGTGAGTCCAGGAGTGTCCAGAAGAATCTACACAAACACACACACAAATTATAGGTATCATTCTGGATGAGTCTTTTGTTGCTACTGTTATTATTGTTATTATGACTATTATTATGATTATTATTATTGTCATTATTATTATTATTATTAGTGGTAGTAGTAGTATTAGTATTATTACTATTATTGTTGTTGTTAATGTCATTATCATCACTATTATTGTTGTTATTATTATTATTACTGCGTTATCATTATTATTATTATATTATTGTTGTTGTTGTAATTAGGCCCGAGCCGAGTAAAGCCGGTGCAGGGCCTACTGAGTCTGCAGTGGGCGCATGGGGACGAAATCGCCAGTGACGCGGTCGCCTTTCGCCACTGTCGCCACTCTCACACATTTTCACATTCACGGCACTGAGACCTTTCCGACGATGTATATGACATGTGCACAAATCGCATATTTACACCTGCTCAGAATGAATGGGAGTCAATGGGACACGCCCACTCGGGGTCAGTCACGCGGGTGTAAGCGCACGACACGTGACATCTGACCCCACACACATGTGGGGGACCTCGAGAGCTTTCAAATACAGTCAAATACGTGGTTGCCACGGAAACGCCTATATTGTTCTTGCTCAGATTATTATTATTTTTATTTTTTAGGCCCGAGCCGAGTAAAGCCGGCGCAGGGCCTATTGAGTCTGCAGTGGGCGCATGGGGACAAAATCACCAGTGGCGCGGTCGCCTTTCGCCACTGTCGCCACTCTCACACATTTTCACATTCACGGCACTGAGACCTTTCCGACGATGTACATGACATGTGCACAAATCGCATATTTACACCTGCTCAGAATGAATGGGAGTCAATGGGACACGCCCAGTCGCGGTCAGTCATGTGGGTGTAAGTGCACGACACGTGACATCTGACCCCACAGACATGTGGGAGACCTCGAGAGCTTTCAAATCAGGCCAAATATGTGGTTGCCATAGAAACGGCTATATGTTCTGCTCAGATTATTATTATTTTTAGGCCCGAGCCGAGTAAAGCCGGCGCAGGGCCTATTGAGTCTGCAGTGGGCGCATGGGGACCCAAATCGCCCAGTGACGCGGTCGCCTTTCGCCACTGTCGCCACTCTCACACATATTCACATTCAGAGCACTGAGACCTTTCCGACGATGTACATGACATGTGCACAAATCGCATATTTACACCTGCTCAGAATGAATGGGAGTCAATGGACACGCCCAGTCGCGGTCAGTCATGTGGGTGTAAGTGCACGACACGTGACATCTGACCCCACAGACATGTGGGGGACCTCGAGAACTTTCAAAATAGGGCAAATACGTGGTTGCCATAGAAACGGCTATATGTTCTTGCTCAGATTATTATTATTTTTATTTTTTTAATTTTTTTTTTTTTTGTCTTATTTTTCTTTCTCCTGCGCTTTGAGCTCAATTTTGACCCTCTGAACATTTACGAAAACTCACCAAATTTTGCCTAAATTCAGAAGTGCGAGAAATTGAATTTACATATAGGTTTCGTAGATGTCGGTAAAGAAATGTTGCGGCAGCGCCCCCTTGAAAAGTGGAAATGCATTGCGCCAATGGAGCGCGTCCAACATAAAGTTTGTCGTAGAGCCACGAAAATCGGTAGACAGATCATCATGAGGAGACAAACAAAAAATATTATTATGGCCACACCCCTAAACCAACCCTTTGTCGGCCATATTGGATTGAATTTCCAAAATGCTGAGTCAGCGTTTTCGCTGAAGTTGTATTTTAACTATCTCCTACTAAGCCGTTTGGCCAAATGAGCTCAAAATCGGTGTACAGTATCTAGAGAAGTGGGGGCATCAAAAGTTAGCCGAATTTTTGAATTGGCATCACCGTTCTGTATGACAAGGTTGCAAACTTTGCGAAGTTTTTTTGAAAATTTACCATCACAAAAATTGCTTCAGCTCAGACATACGACACCGATTTGGCTGAAATTTGACTCAGACGTCCATCTCCCAGGCCTACACCCATTTATTAAAAGAAATGAAATTTCGCACTATAGCGCCCCCTACAAATGTACATTTACAAAAATGACATCAGTTCGGACATACGAACACCGATTTGGCCTCAAATTTGACTCAGACATCTGTCTCAAAGGCCTACACCTATTTATCAAAAGAAACTGAAATTTTGCAATACAGCGCCCCCTGCAAAAATTTTTAATATTTTTTTTCTTAAATTGCTTCAGTTCGGACATACAAACACCAACTTTGGCTCAAATTTGACTCAGACGTCTATATCCCAGGCCTACACCCATTTATCAGAAAAAATTTAAATTCGGCGCCATAGCGCCCCCTACAATGTTACATTTACGAAAATTACTTCATGTTAGACATACGAACACCGATTTGGCTCAAATTTGACTCAGTGGTACATCTCACAGGCCTACACCCATTCAATGGAACAAATTGAATTTCGGCTTATAGCGCCCCCTACAGATTTATTTATACAAAATTTTGTTCAGTTCGGACATACGAACACTGATTTGTCTCAAATCAATTGTCAACGTCCCAGGCCTACCACCATTCATCAGAAGACACAAAATTTGGGGCTAGAGCGCCACCTGATGAACGATGAGATACTTCCACTGGACGTGCCCTTGGCGAGGGCCTTTAGATGCCGCTTGCGGCTTTATTTTTATTATTATTATTATTTTTTTTTTGTCTTATTTTTCTTTCTCCTGCGCTTTGAGCTCAATTTTGACGCCCTGAACATTATGAAAACTCACCAAATTTTGCACAAAATTCAGAAATGCGAGAAATTGAATTTACATATAGGTTTCGTAGATGTCGGTAAGAAATGTTGCCGCAGCGCCCCCTTGAAAAGTGGAAATGCATTACGCCAATGGGAGCACGTCCAATGTAAAGTTTGTTGTAGAGCCACGAAAATCGGTAGACAGATTCATCATGAGGGAGACAAACAAAAATATTATTATGGCCACGCCCCAAAACCAACCCTTTGTCGGCCATATTGGATTGAAATTTCCAAAATGCTGGGTCAGCGTTTTTCGCTGACGTCGTATTTTAACTATCTCCTCCTTGGCCGTTTGGCCGAATGAGCTCAAAATCGGTGTACAGTATCTAGAGAAGTGGGGCATCAAAAGTTAGCCGAATTTTTTGGATAGGTGTCACCGTTTTTGTGTGACGACGTCGCAAACTTTGCAAAGTTTCTTGTGAATTTACCATTACAAAAATTGCTTCAGCTCAGACATACGAACACCGATTTGGCTGAAATTTGACTCAGACGTCTATCTCCAAGGCCTACACCCATTTATTAAAGAAATTGAAATTTCGCACTATAGCACCCCCCTACAAATGTAAATTTACAAAAATGAAATCAGTTCGGACATTACGAGCACCAATTTGGCTCAAATTTGACTCAGACATCTGTCTCCCCGGCCTACACCTATTTGTCAAAAGAAACTGAAATTTTGCACTACAGCGCCCCCTACAAAAATTTTTAATATTTTTTTATTAAAATTTCTTCAGTTCGGACATACGAACACCGATTTGGCTCAAATTTGACCTCAGACGTCTATCTCCCAGGCCCTACACCCATTTATCAGAAATATTTGAAATTCGGTGCCATAGCGCCCCCTACAATTTTACCTTTATGAAAATTACTTCACGTTAGACATACGAATACCAATTTGGCTCAAATTTGAATCAGTGTTCAGTCTCCCAGGCCTACACCCATTTATCAAAAGAAATTGCACTTCGCTCATTAGCGCCCCCTAATAATTTACCTTCACGAAAATTGCATTAATTCGGACATACGAACACTGATTAGCTCAAATTTGAATCAGTTGTCGATCTCCCAGGCCTACCCCCATTCATCAGAAGACATTGAAATTTGGTGCTAGAGTGCCACCTGCTGAACGATGGGACATACTTCTACTGGACGTGCCTGTGGCGAGGGCCTTTAGATGCCGCTTGCAGCTTTAATTTTTCTTCTTTCTTTATTTTTTTATTTATTTTTTCTTCTTCCTGCTCTTTGAGCTGAATTTTGACCCCCTGAACATTTATGAAAACTCACCAAATTTTGCCGAAAATTCAGGAGTGAGAGAAATTGATTTACATATAGGTTTCGTAGATGTCGGTTAAAGAAATCGTTGCAGCAGCGCCCCCTTGAAAAGTGAAATGCATTGCGCCAATGGGAGCACGTCCAAACATAAAGTTGTCATAGAGCCATGAAAATCCGGTTACACAGATTCATCATGAGGGAAACAAACAAAAAATATTATTATGGCCACGCCCCTAAACCCACCCTTAGTCGGCCATATGGATTGAAATTTCCAAAATGCTGAGTCAGCGTTTTCGCTGACGTATTTTAAACTATCTCCTACTAAGCCGTTTGGCCAAATGAGCTCAAATCGGTGTGCAGTATCTAGACAAGTGGGCATCAAAAGTTAGCTGAATTTTTTGAATCGGTGTCACCGTTTTTGTGCGACGAGGTTGCAAAGTTTGCGAAGTTTTTTTCGAAAATTTACCATCACAAAAATTGCTTCAGCTCAGACATATAAACACCGATTTGGCTGAAATTTGACTCAGACGTCCATCTCCCAGGCTTACACCCATTTATTAAAAGAAATTGAAATTTCGCTCTATAGCGCCCCCTACAAATGTACATTTACAAAAATGACATCAGTTCGGACATACGAACACCGATTTGGCTCAAATTTGACTCAGACATCTGTCTCAAAGGCCTACACCTATTTATCAAAGAAACTGAAATTTTGCAATACAGCGCCCCCTGCAAAAATTTAAATATTTTTTTATTAAATTGCTCTCAGTTCGGACATACGAACACCAATTTGGCTCAAATTTGACTCAGACATCTATATCCCAGGCCTACACCCATTTATCAGAAAAATTTAAATTCGGCGCCATAGCGCCCCCTACAATGTTACCTTTACGAAAATTACTTCATGTTAGACATGCGAACACCAATTTGGCTCAACTTTGAATCAGTTGTCAATCTCCCAGGCCTACACCCATTTATCAAAGAAATTGCCACTTCGCTCAGTAGCGCCCCCTACAAATTTACCTTCACGGAAAATTGCATCAGTTCAGACATACGAACACCGATTTGGCTCAAATTTGACTCAGTGGTACATCTCACAGGCCTACACCCATTCAAAGGAACAAATTGAATTTCGGCTTATAGCGCCCCCTACAGATTTATTTATACAAAATTTTGTTCAGTTCGGACATACGAACACTGATTTGTCTCAAATCAATTGTCAATGTCCCAGGCCTACACCCATTCATCAGAAGACACAAAATTTGGGGCTAGAGCGCCACCTGCTGAATGATGAGCATACTTCCACTGGACGTGCCCTTGGCGAGGGCCCTTTAGATGCCGTTTGCGGCTTTAATTTTTTTTTTTCTCCTGCACTTTGAGCTCAATTTTGACCCCCTGAACATTTACGAAAACTCACCAAATTTTGCCCAAAATTCCGAAATGTGCAAAATTGAATTTACATGTAGGTTTCGTAGATGTCGGTAAAGAAATGTTGCGGCAGCGCCCCCTTGAAAGTGGAAATGCATTACGTCCAATGGGAGCACGTCCAACATAAAGTTTGCCGTAGAGCCACGAAACTCAGTACACAGATCATCATGAGGAGACAAAAAAATATATTATTGTGGCCACGCCCCTAACCAACCGGAAGTCGGCCATATTGGATTGAAATTTCCAAAATGCTGAGTCAGCATTTTCGCTGACATCGTATTTTAACTATCTCCTACTAAGCCGTTTGGCCGAATAGAGCTCAAATGGCATACAGTATCTAGAGAAGTGCGGCATCAAAAGTTAGCCGAATTTTTGGATTGGTGTCACCATTTTGTGTGTGACAACGTCTCAAACTTTGCAAAGTTTCTTCGCAAATTTACCATTACAAAAATTGCTTCAGCTCAGACATACGAACACCGATTTGGCTCAAATTACACTCAGACATCCATCTCCCAGGCCTACACCTATTTATCAAAAGAAACTGAAATTTTGCACTACAGCGCCCCCTACAAAAATTTTTAATATATATATATATATTTTTTATTTTTTTTTTATTAAAATTGCTTCAGTTCGGACATACGAACACCAATTTGGCTCAAATTTGACTCAGATGTCTAACTCCCAGGCCTACACCTATTTATATGAAAAATTTGAAATTTGGTTTCATAGCGCCCCCTACAATTTTACCTTTACGAAAAGTACTTCACTTCAGACATACGAACACCAATTTGGCTCAAATTTGAATCAGTTGTCAATCTGCCAGGCCTACACCCATTATCAGAGAATTGCCATGTCGCTCAATAGCGCCCCCTACAAATTCACCTTCACGAAAATTGCATCACCTCGGACAAATGAACACCGATTTGGCTCAAATTTGACTCAGTGGTACATCTCGCAGGCCTACACCCATTCAATGGAAGAAATTTAATTTAGCTGCATAGCGCCCGTACAGATTTACTTATACAAAAATTTCCTTACTTCGGACATACGAGCAATGATTTCCCTCAAATTTTAATCAGCTGTCAATCTCCCAGGCCCACACCCATTCGTTAGAAGAAACTGAAATTTGGTGCTAGAGCGCCACCTACTGAACGATGGACATACTTCTACTGAATGTGCCCGTGGTGAGGGCCTTTAGATGCCGCTTGCGGCTTTAATTTCATTTATTTTTCTTCTCCTGCTCTTTGAGCTCAAATTTGACCCCCTGAACATTTATGAAAACTCACCAAATTTTGCCGAAAATTCAGGAGTGTGAGAAATTGAATTTACATATACGTTTCGTAGATGTCGGTAAAGAAATGTTGCTGCAGCGCCCCCTTGAAAAGTGAAAATGCATTGCGCCAATGGGAGCACGTCCAACATAAAGGTTGTCATAGAGCCACGAAAATCGGTACACAGATTCAACATGAGGAGACAAACAAAAAATATTATTATGGCCACACCCCTAAACCTACCCTTAGTCGGCCATATTGGATTGAAATTTCCAAAATGCTGAGTCAGCGTTTTTGCTGACGTTGTATTTCAACTATCTCCTACTAAGCCGTTTGGCCAAATGAGCTCAAATCCGTGTACAGTATCTAGAGAAGTGGGGCATCAAAAGTTAGCCGAATTTTTTGAATCGGTGTCACCGTTTTTGTGCGATGACGTTGCAAACTTTGCGAAGTTTTTTCGAAAATTTACCATCACAAAAATTGCTTCAGCTCAGACATACAAACACCGATTTGGCTGAAATTTGTCTCAGACGTCCATCTCCCAGGCCTACACCCATTTATTAAAAGAAATTGAAATTTTGCACAATAGCGCCCTCTACAAATGTACATTTACAAAAATAAAATCAGTTCGGACATACGAACACCGATTTGGCTTAAATTTGACTCAGACATCTGTCTCCCAGGCCTACACCTATTTGTTAAAAGACATTGAAATTTCGAACTACAGCGCCCCCTACAAAAATTTTTAATATTTTTTTATTAAAATTGCTTCAGTTCGGACATACGAACACTGATTTAGCTCAAATTTGACTCAGATGTCTATCTCCCAGGCCTACACCCATTTATCAGAAGAAATTTCCAATGTCGCTCAATAGCGCACCCTACAAATTTACCTTCACGAAAATTGCATTAATTCAGACACATGAACACCGATTTGGCTCAAATTTGACTCAGTGGTACATCTCGCAGGCCTACACCCATTCAACGGAAGAAATTTAATTGTAGCTGCATAGCGCCCCCTACAGATTTACTTATAAAACAATTTCTCTTGTTTGGACATACGAATACTGATTTGTCTCAAATTTGAGTCAATTGTCAATGTCCCAGGCCTACGCCCATTCATCAGAATCAGTATCTAGAGAAGTGGGGCATCAAAAGTTAGCCGAATTTTTTGGATTCGTGTCACCGTTTTTGTGTGACGACGTCGCAACTTTGCAAAGTTTCTTTGCGAATTTACCATTACAAAAATTTCTTCAGCTCAGACATACAAACACCGATTTGGCTCAAATTTGGCTCAAAATTGAAATTTGGCACTATAGCGCCCCCTACAAGTGTACATTTAAAAAAATGACATCAGTTCGGAGATACAAACACCAATTTGGCTCACATGTGACTCAGACATCTGTCTCCCACGCCTACACCGATTTGTCAAAAGAAACTGAAATTTCGCAATACAGCGCCCCCTACAAGTTTTTTTTATTTTTTTTTAGTAAAATTGCTTCAGTTCGGACATACAAACACCAATTTGGGTCAAATTTGACTCAGATGTCTATCTCTCAGGCCTACACCCATATATCAGAAAAAATTGAAATTGGCGCTATAGCGCCCCTACAATTTTACCTTTACGAAAATTACTTTACTTCAGATATAAGAACACCAATTTTGCTCAAATTTGACTCAGTGGTACATCTCGCAGGCCTACACCCATTCAATGGAAGAAATTGAATTTTGGCTCCATAACGCCCCAGACAGATTATTTTTCCAAAAATTGTTCAGTTCGGACATACGAACACTGATTTGTCTCAAATTTGAGTCAACTGTCAATCTCCTAGGCCTACAGCCATTCATCAGAAGACACAAAATTTGGGGCTAGAGCGCCACCAACTGAACGATGAGCATACTTCTACTGGACGTGCCCTTGGCGAGGGCCTTTAGATGCCGCTTGCGGCTTTAATTACAAACCTCAAAAAAGAAACCTGAACACCATCATCACACCGCTTCCTTCTTACTATCTGTGTATCGTCTTTGGTATTACTATTATTATTTTGTCTGAGTCTTTTTCTGGTTAAAATTCTTTTTTCCATCACCACACCACTTCCTTCTTACTATCTGCGTATTTTCTTCAGTTAAAACTCCCAGCGTCTGCGTTCTCGTCGTATGAACCTTCTTGGAAACTGCGAAAACCTACAGGAAGATAAGACAGACATTAAAGCCGGTTCCTGTTTAGCCGTTTACAGAATCTGCCTGGTTCTGGTTCCGGTTCTGGTTGTGGTTTGGACGGACCTTGCGGCCCAGGAGCTGGTTGGACAGCGTGGACTTGCCAGCGTTGGGCGCTCCCACCACAGCCACCTGTAGAACCCTGGGCTTATCGGGCTGATCCGGAACCTTCATCAGCAGAGACGTTTGTTCAACTGAAACGAGAAGAACGGGCCTTTAGAGCAGGTCCACATCAGACCAGGGTTCAGCAGGACTGGGTCTGGGTCCACAGGTCTGGTTTTACCGCTGTCCAGAGGGACCGAGGCCGGGAGGCGCTGGCCGCTGTCCGCCTCCAGCCCTTCGCTCTTCATCAGTCTGCTGAGGAAGACCTCCGACGAAATAGAAGAGGAGGGAACCCACCAGAACACACCTGTCCGTCCACAGGTACGAGGGGCGGGGCCTATGAAAGACAGACACATGATCACATGATCAGCAGCAAAAAACACACAAACTAATGACACACCTGGAAGTACAGAGAGGGGTCTACGGTCTGAGCGGAACCATTATGATGATGTTCATTAGGCCCGAGCCGAGTAAAGCCGGTGCAGGGCCTATTGAGTCTGCAGTGGGCGCATGGGGACCAAATTGCCAGTGACGCGGTTGCCTTTCGCCACTGTCGCCACTCTCACACATATTCACGGCACTGAGACCTTTCCGAAGATGTATATGGCATGTGCACAAATCGCATATTTACACCTGCTCAGAATGAATGGGAGTCAATGGGACACGCCCAGTCGGGGTCAGTCATGTGTGTGTAAGTGCACGACAGGTGACATCTGACCCCACAGACATGTGGGGGAGCTCGAGAGCTTTCAAATAAGGCCAAATATGTGGTTGCCATAGAAACGGCTATATTGCTCTTGCTCAGATTCTTATTTTTCTCCTGTGCTTTGAGCTCAATTTTGACCCTCTGAACATGTACGAAAACTCACCAAATTTTGCCTAAAATTCAGAAGTGCGAGAAATTGAATTTACATGTGGGTTTCGTAGAGGTCGGTAAAGAAATGTTGCGGCAGCGCCCCCCTTGAAAAATGGAAATGCATTGCGCCAATGGGATCTCGTCCAACATAAAGTTGGTCGTAGAGCCATGAAAATCGGTAGACAGATTCATCATGAGGAGACAAACAAAAATATTATTATGGCCACGCCCCTAAACCAACCCTTAGTCGGCCATATTGGATTGAAATTTCCAAAATGCTGAGTCAGCGTTTTGCTGACGTTGTATTTTAACTATCTCCTACTAAGCCGTTCGGCTGAATGCGCTCAAAATCGGTGTACAGTATCTAGAGAAGTGGGACATCAAAAGTTAGCCGAATTCTTTGAATCGGTGGTACCATTTTTGTGCGATGACGTTGCAAACTTTGCGAAGTTTTTTCGAAAATTTGCCATCACAAAAATTGCTTCAGCTCAGACATACAAACACCGATTTGGTTGAAATTTGACTCAGACGTCCATCTCCCAGGCCTACACCCATTTATTAAAAGAAATTGAAATTTCGCACTGTAGCGCCCCCTACAATTGTACATTTACAAAAATGACATCAGTTCAGACATACGAACACCGATTTGGCTCAAATTTGACTCAGACATCTGTCTCCCAGGCCTACACCTATTTATCAAAAGAAACTGAAATTTTGCACTACACCGCCCCCTACAAAAATTTTTATTAATATTTTTTTATTAAAATTGCTTCAGTTCGGACATACGAACACCAATTTGGCTCAAATTTGACTCAGATGTCTATCCCCCAGGCCAACACCTATTTATATTAAAAATTTTAAATTTGGTGCCATAGCGCCCCCTACAATTTTACCTTTACGAAAATTACTTCACTTCAGACATACGAACACCAATTTGGCTCAAATTTGAATCAGTTGTCAATCTCCCAGGCCTACACCCATTTATCAGAAGAAATTGCCATGTCGCTCAATAGTGCCCCCTACAAATTTACCTTCACGAAAATTGCATTAATTCAGACATACGAACACCAATTTGGCTCAAATTTGACTCAGTGGTACATCTCGCAGGCCTACACCCATTCAATGGAAGAAATTTAATTTTAGCTGCATAGTGCCCCCTACAGATTTATTTATACAAAATTTTGTTCAGTTTGGACATACGAATACTGATTTTTCTCAAATTTGAGTCAATTGTCAATCTCCCAGGCCTACACCCATTCATCAGAAGACATTGAAATTTGGGGCTAGAGCGCCACCTGCTGAACGATGGACATACTTCTACTGGACATGCCCATGGCGAGGGCCTTTAGATGCCGCTTGTGGCTTTAACTATTATTATTATTATTATTATTATTATTATTATTATTATTATTATCACCGTCATCATCAGTATTATTATTATTATTATTATTATTATTATTGCTATTATTTTAATTATTATTGTTATTATTATTATTATTATTATTATTATGACTAAACTCATGACAGAGCTGAGAGTCAAACAGACACTGATGCAGAACCAGGTGAGAACAGAACAGTTCTAAATGATCAAATACTGATGAGGCTGCGTCATTAAACTAGTTTGGACTCAGACCAGGTCCAGGTTTGTCATTAAACTAGTTTGGACTCAGACCAGGTCCAGGTTTGTCATTAAACTAGTTTGGACTCAGACCAGGTCCAGGTCCAGCAGCTGTTTGCTCTTTTTCTGCTGTTTCACATCTTCTTCTGTCTGAACATCATCTACTTTCACTGCTTCCCTTTGACATAAACCTTTATTTATTTATTTATTCATTTATTTATTTATTATCTACAGAGTTTTTTGTCACATGTCTAAATTCTTTATTATTCATAGTTTATTTATGTTTCTGTCTTTTTTAGTGGAAAAAAACTACGCTTGAAAAACTCCTTCTGTTCCTCTCATAAACATGAACTGAATGACTATAAATCCTTGAACTATTTAATTATTTGGCATTGAATTTAATTCCAGATAAAACCTCAAACATCACAGTCAGTGACATTCACAGTAATATTATTATTATCATTATTATTATTATTATTATTATTATCATCCATTCTAACGTGTGGATTCTTTTATGACGAACACATACGAATCATTTAAAGATGAAGGATTTAGTGTCTCTACATAGTAGTAGTTTTATCTCGAGCTCATAGAATCATACATGGTCAAAAAATGAAATAAAATTTTTCTGCACTCAAAGGAGTGTGCAGAAGTATAACTTATTGACTCCACCCCCTTTTTTACAAACTAATAATCAAAGTAGATCTGCCTCCTTTGGTTTAACACATATTTTCTTCTGTATATTTTTACAATAACACAAAACATCTGCACAAACCATTCACGTACACTTTTTTAGTCACCTCACACACAATCAGATTTACATAATCAACCATTTTTAATATAAACTAAAATATTTATATACACTTAAAGTATTTACTCTAAATACAATAATCAAAATATATATCTTATCATGATAACTAGTTAACTACAATAATATCTTATTTTATGCGTACTTCTGCGTTATAACTGGATTTTCACTTATTCAGATAATGTTCTATATTTTGTTATTATAGTGGATTTATACGTCCTTTTAAACGCACAAACTGAAGAAGACATTTTTCAGTTTTGCTCCAGATTATTCCACAGATGAACCCTCTAACACAGATACACTGGCTTTGTATGTTTGTTCTGCACTTCATTTTCTTGTAGATTTCAGTTCCCCCTAACCCTTTCATGCATGATGTCCATATTTGTGGACACATAAATTAAGCTCACTTTCCAAAGGGTTATAAAGGCAATATTCTCCAAACCACATGGGGACAGTCTATATAGACCCTAAGCAATACAATGAAAAAAAGAAGAGTCTTGGTTTTAGAATTTGGACTGCTGTGATCTCATAAAGTTAACCTGCTAAGACCCAGCTATGGGTTTCACAGCTTTATAAAAATAAAAAATAAAAATAAAAATTACTGTCCACCACAAAGGACATTCCATAACATAAAAAATGTATCTGAGAAAACTGCTGCATCACAATGTTTCCAATATAGGCAATTATTTGATTTAAAAAAGCTAAAACTTATATATTTCCAAGTCTCAGGAGGTTAAATATCCTCTTAATTAGGGATGGAACCATATGAACATTTCAGATCAGGGTTATTGTGACCAAAATGATCACAGTTCTCATTATTATCGCGGTATTGTTGAAACTGTGCTCAAAATGTTCAAAAAGTACTGATACACACACTGAAGGAATTTAACCAAGTTGTATTAAAAAAAAATAAAAAATATAATACCAGTCCCACTGTCCCTTCTGTGTCAGAAACGTTCACATGTTAACCCTTAGTGGTCTGAGTCTATTCTGTCTGTTTTTCAGTCCTTTTGATTTGGCCTTTATATACTATAGAAACAAATGTTTACTATACCCATGTTTGGATCTGTTTTTTCAGCACAACTTCATCTATATCATCTGTCTGTTATTTTTCACTTTAACCTACTATAAAAACACAAAAGGACAAAAAACACACAAAATATATATAAAATTTGATTTGAAAAATGTATATAATTTATTGCATAAATAACACACAGATGCCTAACGAACCTTCTTAAAGACTTTAAAAGTGAAAATTGGTTCCAAATATTAGCTACATCAGGGTTCTCGCTGGTGTCATTGAACGTCGGGGCCCCTGACGCTGTCCCTGGGGGGCCCCGACACTGACATCTGACCCGCGACGCTGTCTTTCAACCAGCGTAGCAGTGTTTTTGTGTGTGTGTGACCGTCCAGTGTAATGAGAACCAGATTTGAATGTGAATAAATCTATTCCTTTGTTTTGGCTCAAAGCGCTGCAGACAGGAAATGACAACAATAGAAGCCACACCCCTTTGTGTGCCTTGGTACTGTCCGACCCCGCCCACCAACATCACTTGCCTTAAGGCGGCCTTACACTGTGCGACTTTAGAGACGATTTCTCACTCGTGCGACTCTTTCTGGGATCGGGCCCGATGTGCCTCTGATCGTGTGTGGTGCTTGGTGCAGTGGACATGGGCTAAAGAGAAGCCATTAGCACCTCACCACCACCTCACCACCAGCAATCGTGTGTTCGCAAGGAAAACGGAGCTGTTTGAAATCCTGCTCGCTCCTCGTGAGTGTATCGTACTGTCACAGCAGTGCCACGAACCCATGGGCCTCAAATTCTCACACTGTGCATGCGCCAACACAGACGCGTACAGTAGCGTACAAGCTATTGTCCTGGTGCAGTTTAGCTGTTGCAGCTTACAGGGGTTGGACAAAATAATGGAAACACCTAACATTGTGGCATCATAGAAGGTGTTTCCATTATTTTGTCCAACCCCTGTGCCTCTAGTTCCGCTGTAGGATGATAGCCCATACTGTCCACGTCTGGACAACCAATGCCTGCACCGAACACATGGTCGTCTTTTCTTCTTTTTTGATCCCTCACAGATAATGGCACATATTACCAAAGCAGCTCGTTGGTTTTTGTTCAGCACTACCATTTCGTGGCTCACACCAATACACAATCATCTATGCAGGATTCCTTGGTATTTTAACGTTGTATTTCCGGATACAACACTCAAACGTGTGGTGCGTCCTCTGGTGTATGGTCCTACAGTGTGGGGTATCCTCTGGTGTATGGTCCTACAGTGTGGTGTATCCTCTGGTGTATGGTCCTACAGTGTGGTCTATCCTCTGGTGTATGGTCCTACAGTGTGGTGTATCCTCTGGTGTATGGTCCTACAGTGTGGTACATCCTCTGGTGTATGGTCCTACAGTGTGGTGCGTCCTCTGGTGTATGGTCCTACAGTGTGGTGCGTCCTCTGGTGTATGGTCCTACAGTGTGGTGTATCCTCTGGTGTATGGTCCTACAGTGTGGTGCGTCCTCTGGTGTATGGTCCTACAGTGTGGTGCGTCCTCTGGTGTATGGTCCTACAGTGTGGTGCGTCCTCTGGTGTATGGTCCTACAGTGTGGTGTATCCTCTGGTGTATGGTCCTACAGTGTGAGCAGTCAGGTCGCATACGAGCGTCGGTCCGTACAGTGTGAGAACATGAATCGTGAGTCTGACTGTACGACTGATTCGCACAGTTTGAGATGGAGCTGCGTGCAACGATTGACATAATCGCACAGTGTATGGCCGCCTTTACGCTCATTGGCCGACAATGAGACTTCAATCAATTTATCTGATTTAAACAGACCGATCACCCGTGGAAAATTAGATCTAAACTGTAGCCAGTGCGTGCATGTAGTGTGAGTGCCGCTCCCATTATCCCGAATTTCGTGCCAGTGAATATTTTTCTACGATTATGTCTGTGTTGAAGCACGGGAGCAACGCCAAACGTGTACATGGTGCCAATACACTGTGAAAAAACCCTAGTGAGAACCCTGTATATACAATTATAATTGTAATAAATTCAAACTCTACTCAAATATTTGACATAAAAGCAGATCTTTACATTGGCATTTTCCCCTAAAAGTGCAGTAATCAAACACAGTTATCCTGATAATTAGAATTTAAATGGTAATACTAGCCGTCTGTGATTTTACCACCGTTTATGGCTATGTTGGTAATGGTTATTTCCCTACTCTTAATAAAACCATTATACATTATATATATATATATATATATATATATATATATATATATATATATATACATAATAATCAAAATAAATTTAAACTTTAGCCTAATTCTGAATATATAATCAATCCCCCCCCCCCCAAAAAAAAAAAAATCAGGATATTTTTTTTTCATAATTCATGCATGAAAGGGTTAAATTCTAATTCCTTTGCCTGGACTCAAACCTCTCCTGCAGACTTGGGGGGGCATATGTTCATGGGTTTTAGACATTATAATAAGAGTATTAAGGTCGACAGGATCGTGTAGTTTTAGAGCTCTTACTTTTATAAATAGTGGATTTGTTGGAGCTAAATACTGTGCTTGATTGACAAGATGAATTGCCTTTTTTTTCGTCCTGACATGTTACCGGTTTCCAGATTTCCTCAGTCTTCTCAGGTCCTTGAACGCCTCTGGATAAAGCTCATATTTGTCTTCTTTTATCGGTTTTTCCTTCAGTCAGAGTTTCCGTTTTTTCTTGTAAATACAAAGTGATGGTTGAACAGGTTTGATGAACACTGACCTGATGAAGGGAAACAGGACGAAGCTTCAGCAGAAACCAAGCGGGACGAGAAGAACCGACTACAGACTCTGAGCGCCATGACACAAAAAACAACAAACAAACAAACAAACAACACAAAAACCACCGTCCACAGGGTCCTTCAGCCGATAACGGGTCCGTCCGGGTCTGAATATCCACCGTGTTTACGTTCACATTGTCCGCAGGTGGACGCCATGATGGTTTGACCGAAGAAGATCCACTTCCGTCCACGTCACAGCATCTTCCGCCCGGGTCACAGCGCCCCCTGTGGGCCTGGAGGAAACAGCAGCTTTTTTTTTTTTTTTTTTTTTTTTTTGAACTTGTAAAAACATACAAACTCTGAATGAGGATAACAACATAGTAATACAAATGAACATAAATGATAAAAATCGGACCAGTGTCCCTGTATCTTAGCGTCCAAATTCAAAGCTTCGGTAAATGTATCCAGATCCATTTATTCTGCCCCAGTTCTGTGTATTTATTCTATTACAGAAATAGTCCATGTTTTGCTCATATTCAATCAGATCTGTAAAAAATTCAAATTCACACTTGATATCATTGATACTGATTTATTGGATCCATCCACTTCCTATCTGTTATAATGGGAACATTTGTCAAAGTGGCATCAGATCCAGAATCAGATCCAGATCCAAATCATTTCAATCCCTTGTGTTGACGTCATCATACAGCAGCTGTAGACCAAGTGTGAAGTCAGTTGGAATCGTAGTTTCAGAGAAGAAGACAACTGCAAGTTTTATAACGGACAGTGACGACAGACGACGACAGACAATAATAATAATAATAATAATAATAATAATAATAATGGATTGGATTTATATAGCGCCTTTCTAGACACCCAAAGCGCTTTTACATTATTGACCCATTCTTCATTCGCTCTCACATTCTCCCTCTGGTGGAGGTAAACTACACCTGTACCCACAGCTGTCCTGGGGGGGGGGGCAGACTGACAGAAGCGTGGCTGACATTTTGCGCCTACGGCCCCTCCCACCACCACCGAACATTCATACACCAGTGTGAGTGGCACTGGAGACAAGGAGGGTGAGGTGTCCTGCCCAAGGACACAACGGACTGACTAGGACAGAGTGGGATTCAAACCGCCAACCCTTCGGTTATTGGACGACCCGCTCTACCACCTGAGCCACAGCCGCCCCTAAATGACGATAGACGACGACAGACGACGACAGATGATGACAGAAAATGACGACAGACGACGACAGACGACAGCCAACGACAGACGACAGATGACAGACGACAGATGACAGCCAACGATGACAGCCAACGACAGACGACAGATGACAGCCAACGATGACAGCCAACGACAGACGACAGATGACAGCCAACGACAGACGACAGATGACAGCCAACGATGACAGCCAACGACAGACGACAGATGACAGCCAACGATGACAGCCAACAACAGACGACAGATGACAGCCAACGACAGACGACAGATGACAGCCAACGATGACAGCCAACGACAGACGACAGATGACAGCCAAAGATGACAGCCAACGACAGACGACAGATGATGACAGACAACGACAGACGACAGATGACAGCCAACGACAGACGACAGATGACAGCCAACGATGACAGCCAACGACAGACGACAGATGACAGCCAACGATGACAGCCAACGACAGACGACAGATGATGACAGACAACGACAGACGACAGATGACAGACGACAGATGACAGCCAAAGATGACAGCCAACGACAGACGACAGATGATGACAGACAACGACAGACGACAGATGACAGACGACAGATGACAGCCAAAGATGACAGCCAACGACAGACGACAGATGATGACAGACAACGATGACAGCCAACGACAGACGACAGATGACAGCCAACGACAGACGAGAGATGACAGCCAACGACAGACGACAGATGACAGCCAACGACAGACGACAGATGACAGACAACGACAGACGACAGATGACAGACGACAGATGACAGACAACGACAGACGACGACAGATGATGACAGAAAATGACGACAGACGACGACAGACGACAGCCAACGACAGACGACAGATGACAGACAACGATGACAGCCAACGACAGACGACAGATGACAGCCAACGACAGACGACAGATGACAGACAACGACAGACGACAGATGACAGACAACGACAGATGACAGATGAGTGAAAACGACAGACGACGACAGATGATGACAGAAAATGACGACAGACGACGACAGACGACAGACAACGACAGACGACAGATGACAGACAACGACAGATGACAGATGATGACAGACAACGATGACAGCCAACGACAGACGACAGATGACAGACAACGACAGACGGCAGATGACAGACAACGACAGACGACAGATGACAGACAACGACAGACGACAGATGATGACAGACAACGATGACAGCCAACGACAGACGA
This sequence comes from Sphaeramia orbicularis, assembly GCF_902148855.1. Lineage (NCBI taxonomy): Eukaryota > Metazoa > Chordata > Actinopteri > Kurtiformes > Apogonidae > Sphaeramia > Sphaeramia orbicularis. The sequence continues at coordinate 23,598 of NW_021941650.1, forward strand.
CAAATGACAGACAACGATGACAGCCAACGACAGACGACAGATGACTGACAACGACAGACGACAGATGATGACAGACAACAATGACAGCCGACGACAGATGACAGACAACGACAGACGACAGATGATGACAGACAACGATGACAGCCAACGACAGACGACAGATGACAGACAACGACAGACGGCAGATGACAGACAACGACAGACGACAGATGATGACAGACAACGATGACAGCCAACGACAGACGACAGATGACAGACAACGACAGACGGCAGATGACAGACAACGACAGACGGCAGATGACAGACAACGACAGACGACAGATGATGACAGACAACGATGACAGCCAATGACAGACGACAGATGACAGCCAACGACAGACGAGAGATGACAGACAACGACAGACGACAGATGACAGACGACAGATGACAGACAACGACAGACGACGACAGATGATGACAGAAAATGACGACAGACGACGACAGACGACAGCCAACGACAGACGACAGACAACGACAGACGACAGATGACAGACAACGACAGACGACAGATGACAGACAACGACAGATGACAGATGAGTGACAACGACAGACGACGACAGATGATGACAGAAAATGACGACAGACGACGACAGACGACAGACAACGACAGACGACAGATGACAGACAACGACAGATGACAGATGATGTCAGACAACGATGACAGCCAACGACAGACGACAGATGACAGACAACGACAGACGGCAGATGACAGACAACGACAGACGACAGATGACAGCCAACGACAGACGACAGATGACAGACAACGACAGACGACAGATGACAGACAACGACAGATGACAGATGAGTGACAACGACAGACGACGACAGATGATGACAGAAAATGACGACAGACGACGACAGACGACAGACAACGACAGACGACAGATGACAGACAACGACAGACGACAGATGATGACAGACAACGATGACAGCCAACGACAGACGACAGATGACAGACAACGACAGACGACAGATGACAGACAACGACAGACGACAGATGACAGACAACGACAGACGACAGATGATGACAGACAACGATGACAGCCAACGACAGACGACAGATGACAGACAACGACAGACGACAGATGACAGACAACGACAGACGACAGATGACAGACAACGACAGACGACAGATGATGACAGACAACGATGACAGCCAACGACAGACGACAGATGACAGACAACGATGACAGCCAACGACAGACGACAGATGACTGACAACGACAGACGACAGATGATGACAGACAACAATGACAGCCGACGACAGATGACAGACAACGACAGACGACAGATGATGACAGACAACGATGACAGCCAACGACAGACGACAGATGACAGACAACGACAGACGGCAGATGACAGACAACGACAGACGACAGATGATGACAGACAACGATGACAGCCAACGACAGACGACAGATGACAGACAACGACAGACGACAGATGACAGACAACGACAGACGGCAGATGACAGACAACGACAGACGACAGATGACAGACAATGACAGACGACAGATGATGACAGACAACGATGACAGCCAACGACAGACGACAGATGACTGACAACGACAGACGACAGATGATGACAGACAACGATGACAGCCAACGACAGACGACAGATGACAGACAACGACAGACGGCAGATGACAGACAACGACAGACGACAGATGACAGACAACGACAGACGACAGATGATGACAGACAACGATGACAGCCAACGACAGACGACAAATGACAGACAACGATGACAGCCAACGACAGACGACAGATGACTGACAACGACAGACGACAGATGATGACAGACAACAATGACAGCCGACGACAGATGACAGACAACGACAGACGACAGATGATGACAGACAACGATGACAGCCAACGACAGACGACAGATGACAGACAACGACAGACGGCAGATGACAGACAACGACAGACGACAGATGATGACAGACAACGATGACAGCCAACGACAGACGGCAGATGACAGACAACGACAGACGGCAGATGACAGACAACGACAGACGACAGATGATGACAGACAACGATGACAGCCAATGACAGACGACAGATGACAGCCAATGACAGACGACAGATGACAGACAACGACAGACGACAGATGACAGACGACAGATGACAGACAACGACAGACGACGACAGATGAGGACAGAAAATGATGACAGACGACGACAGACGACAGCCAACGACAGACGACAGATGACAGACAACGACAGACGACAGATGACAGACAACGACAGACGACAGATGACAGACAACGACAGATGACAGATGAGTGACAACGACAGACGACGACAGATGATGACAGAAAATGACGACAGACGACGACAGACGACAGACAACGACAGACGACAGATGACAGACAACGACAGACGACAGATGATGTCAGACAACGATGACAGCCAACGACAGACGACAGATGACAGACAACGACAGACGGCAGATGACAGACAACGACAGACGACAGATGACAGCCAACGACAGACGACAGATGACAGACAACGACAGACGACAGATGACAGACAACGACAGATGACAGATGAGTGACAACGACAGACGACGACAGATGATGACAGAAAATGACGACAGACGACGACAGACGACAGACAACGACAGACGACAGATGACAGACAACGACAGACGACAGATGATGACAGACAACGATGACAGCCAACGACAGACGACAGATGACAGACAACGACAGACGGCAGATGACAGACAACGACAGACGACAGATGACAGACAACGACAGACGACAGATGATGACAGACAACGATGACAGCCAACGACAGACGACAGATGACAGACAACGACAGACGGCAGATGACAGACAACGACAGACGACAGATGACAGACAACGACAGACGACAGATGATGACAGACAACGATGACAGCCAACGACAGACGACAGATGACAGACAACGATGACAGCCAACGACAGACGACAGATGACTGACAACGACAGACGACAGATGATGACAGACAACGATGACAGCCGACGACAGATGACAGACAACGACAGACGACAGATGATGACAGACAACGATGACAGCCAACGACAGACGACAGATGACAGACAACGACAGACGGCAGATGACAGACAACGACAGACGACAGATGATGACAGACAACGATGACAGCCAACGACAGACGGCAGATGACAGACAACGACAGACGGCAGATGACAGACAACGACAGACGACAGATGACAGACAATGACAGACGACAGATGATGACAGACAACGATGACAGCCAACGACAGACGACAGATGACTGACAACGACAGACGACAGATGATGACAGACAACGATGACAGCCGACGACAGATGACAGACAACGACAGACGATGACAACAGATGACGATGATAGACAACAGGCGACAACAGACAACAGATGACGACAGACAATGACAGACGACGACAGATGATGACAGATGATGACAGATGATAACAGACGACAGACAACGACAGATGACAGATGATGACAGACAACGCTGGACGCCGTATGACGACAATAGCTTACGGCCTGTCAGCTGGTGAGATAATACAGTACAAAAATCCCGGGCATATGTAGGCAAGAGCAAAAACACATTCCAGTCCAATCCAGTGCAAATCATGAGGCATTTTAAATGAACGTGTAGGAGCAGAGGTGCGACAGAGAAGACTTTCAAATTAAAATAATAGATAACGAGCAATGTTCGGGCTTATTTTCATTACAATTTTGTTTTTTGTTTTTTTTTAATTTTCTTAGGGACAAGAAAAACATTTTAAATTTGTTTGTAAATCCAGAAAAGGAGGGTTTGTTAGCTTCAGTCCGGGTCACATCAGCTTCAGTCCGGGTCACATCAGCTTCAGTCCAGGTCACATCAGCTTCAGTCCGGGTCACAGCAGCTTCAGTCCGGGTCACATCAGCTTCAGTCCGGGTCACATCAGCTTCAGTCCGGGTCACAGCAGCTTCAGTCCAGGTCACAGCAGCTTCAGTACAGGTCACAGCAGCTTCAGTCCGGGTCACATCAGCTTCAGTCCGGGTCACAGCAGCTTCAGTCCGGGTCACAGCAGCTTCAGTACAGGTCACAGCAGCTTCAGTACAGGTCACATCAGCTTCAGTCCGGGTCACATCAGCTTCAGTACAGGTCACAGCAGCTTCAGTCCGGGTCACAGCAGCTTCAGTCCGGGTCACAGCAGCTTCAGTTTGGGTCACAGCAGCTTCAGTTTGGGTCACAGCAGCTTCAGTACAGGTCACAGCAGCTTCAGTCCGGGTCACAGCAGCTTCAGTCCGGGTCACAGCAGCTTCAGTTTGGGTCACAGCAGCTTCAGTCCGGGTCACAGCAGCTTCAGTCCGGGTCACAGCAGCTTCAGTTTGGGTCACAGCAGCTTCAGTCCGGGTCACAGCAGCTTCAGTCCGAGTCACAGCAGCTTCAGTCCGGGTCACATCAGCTTCAGTTTGGGTCACAGCAGCTTCAGTTTGGGTCACAGCAGCTTCAGTTTGGGTCACAGCAGCTTCAGTCCGGGTCACAGCAGCTTCAGTCCGGGTCACAGCAGCTTCAGTTTGGGTCACAGCAGCTTCAGTTTGGGTCACAGCAGCTTCAGTCCGGGTCACAGCAGCTTCAGTTTGGGTCACAGCAGCTTCAGTCCGGGTCACAGCAGCTTCAGTCCGAGTCACAGCAGCTTCAGTCCGGGTCACATCAGCTTCAGTTTGGGTCACAGCAGCTTCAGTCCGGGTCACAGCAGCTTCAGTCCGGGTCACATCAGCTTCAGTTTGGGTCACAGCAGCTTCAGTTTGGGTCACAGCAGCTTCAGTTTGGGTCACAGCAGCTTCAGTTTGGGTCACAGCAGCTTCAGTTTGGGTCACAGCGCCCCCTGTCAAGTGCATGAAGTTAAATCCAGGTTCCACCGAGATCTGAACTGGGATCGCTGGATTCCGAGTCCAGAGTGCGGACCATTACACCATGGAACCATTAGGCTGTGTTCAAAGACCTGTAAATTGTAGGAAACACCGGTTTTCCACTAGCTCATGTCTCTAAATAAATTAAATTGGCAAGTTGAGAAATTAACAATTCCCTGTTCTCAGAAGTTTTTTAACCATGGATCAGACCGTCTGAGATGAGATGAGATTATCAGCGTTTTCTACCTCAAGTCAAAGTGAACGCAGCTGAAATGTCATTGTTATTGGCACCACGTTAAAGCTGACTGGACTTAGACATAGCACTAATGGAAGATTAAGCCAACCCACATGTCTTATTTTATTAATTAATTTCATCTTTTATTTAATGAATAGTTTACAAGTTATATGAAGCTGTGTGATCCCATACATATTCTCTCAATATTGATAAAAGTCATCTTAGAAAGCAGTTTGTACGTTTATTTTCTCATTTTAACCCTTTTTCTGTATTGAAATGAACCATCAACAACAACACAATATTCAACTCACATCACTGACCCATAGGCAAAATGCACTTACATACATTTAAAAAATTATGTGGATATATTTATAATAACATGTCTAAAAGAGTCTTGAAATCGACTAAATTTGTCTAATTATCTATTTGTATGAAAACTATGGATTAGTGCGTCCTCTGGTGGTCATTTACAAAAGTGTAGCTTGTGTCACTGGTGGCTTCATCTTAATTGTAAAACATGAAAAACAAAAATAGTGATAGAAATATATAATGAATAGACTATAAATAAAAAATTCTGTACATCATATTAAAGTTTTCACTTTTATCAGAGTCAGAGCAGCTTTTGAAGAACCTTTTTTTTCTTTTTTAAAAATTATTTTTAGTATTTTTATTGGCACAAAGCAAATTTACATAACAAGAATGGGAAAAATATTACAGAAGAGTAATATAGAACTACATTTGGAGACATGGTGGAATGGTTGAACACAACTATTACAACTATCTGAAACAAAATAAACAAAAAGATTAAGACATGTGAAGTGTAATGAAAATATTGAAACTGAAAGAAAAATAAATAAATAAATCTGACAGGACAATAGAGCACAAAAGACTAAGGCAAGATACAATTAAAACAGCAAGGACTTAAACTAAAATAGAGCTTTTTGGATTTTTTCTTTCTTTCTTTTTTACATATTTACAATATACTGAAGAGATTTTTAATACTTAATAAAATCACATAAAAAAAGGTTAAAGGAGGGGTTCATGTTTTTCCACTTGCAAGTATGAGTATAATATTTACCCAAAATAATAATAAGGTTAACATTATCTTTGTCATTAACTTCTAATGAATCCATAAAATAAATAATATCACATAAAGAAAAAAGACGGAATATTTTCAGTTTTTAAGGACAACCAACCGTGAATATCAGCCAAAAAGGAAATGCTGTGTGAACAATTAAAACACAAATGATCAATGGTTTCAGCTTCAGATGCAGCTTTAGAAGAACCCTGTATTATTATTAGGCCCGAGCCGAGTAAAGCCGGCGCAGGGCCTATTGAGTCTGCAGTGGGCGCATGGGGACCAAATCGCCAGTGACGCGGTCGCCTTTCGCCACTGTCGCCTCTCTCACACATATTCACATTCACGGCACTGAGACGTTTCCGACGATGTACATGACATGTGCACAAATCGCATATTTACACCTGCTCAGAATGAATGGGAGTCAATGGGACACGCCCACTCGGGGTTAGTCATGTGTGTGTAAGTGCACGACACGTGACATCTGACCCCACACACATGTGGGGGACCTCGAGAACTTTCAAAAAAGGGCAAATACGTGGTTGCCATAGAAACGGCTATATTGTTCTTGCTCAGATTATTATTATTATTATTTTATTTTTTTTAATTTATTTTTCTTTCTCCTGCGCTTTGAGCTCAATTTTGACCCTCTGAACATTTACGAAAACTCACCAAATTTTGCCTAAAATTCAGAAGTGCGAGAAATTGAATTTACATATAGGTTTCGTAGATGTCGGTAAAGAAATGTTGCGGCAGCGCCCCCTTGAAAAGTGGAAATGCATTGCGCCAATGGGAGAGCGTCCAACATAAAGTTTGTCGTAGAGCCACGAAAATCGGTAGACAGATTCATCATGAGGAGACAAACAAAAAATATTATTATGGCCACGCCCCTAAACCAACCCTTTGTCGGCCATATTGGATTGAAATTTCCAAAATGCTGAGTCAGCGTTTTCGCTGACGTTGTATTTTAACTATCTCCTCCTTGGCCGTTTGGCCGAATGAGCTCAAAATCGGTGTACAGTATCTAGACAAGTGGGGCATCAAAAGTTTGCCGAATTTTTTGAATCGGCATCACTGTTTTTGTGTGACGAGGTTGCAAACTTTGCGAAGTTTTTTCGAAAATTTACCATCACAAAAATTGCTTCAGCTCAGACATACGAACACCGATTTGGCTGAAATTTGACTCAGACGTCCATCTCCCAGGCCTACACCCATTTATTAAAAGAAATTGAAATTTCGCACTATAGCGCCCCCTACAAATGTACATTAACAAAAATGACATCAGTTCGGACATACGAACACCGATTTGGCTCAAATTTGACTCAGACATCTGTCTCAAAGGCCTACACCTATTTATCAAAAGAAACTGAAATTTTGCAGTACAGCGCCCCCTGCAAAAAATTTTAATATTTTTTTATTAAAATTGCTTCAGTTCGGACATACGAACACCAATTTGGCTCAAATTTGACTCAGATGTCTATATCCCAGGCCTACACCCATTTATCAGAAAAAAATTAAATTCGGCGCCATAGCGCCCCCTACAATGTTACCTTTATGAAAATTACTTCACGTTAGACATGCGAACACCAATTTGGCTCAAATTTGAATCAGTTGTCAATCTCCCAGGCCTACACCCATTTATCAAAAGAAATTGCCACTTCGCTCAGTAGCGCCCCCTACAAATTTACCTTCACGAAAATTGCATCAGTTCAGACATACAAACACCGATTTGGCTCAAATTTGACTCAGTGGTACATCTCACAGGCCTACACCCATTCAATGGAACAAATTGAATTTTGGCTTATAGCGCCCCCTACAGATTTATTTATACAAAATTTTGTTCAGTTCGGACATACGAACACTGATTTGTCTCAAATCAATTGTCAACGTCCCAGGCCTACACCCATTCATCAGAAGACACAAAATTTGGGGCTAGAGCGCCACCTGCTGAATGATGAGCATACTTCCACTGGACGTGCCCTTGGCGAGGGCCTTTAGATGCCGTTTGCGGCTTTAATTTTTATTATTATTATTATTTTTTTTTTTGTCTTATTTTTCTTTCTCCTGCGCTTTGAGCTCAATTTTGACCCTCTTAACATTTACGAAAACTCACCAAATTTTGCCTAAAATTCAGAAGTATGAGAAATTGAATTTACATATAGGTTTCGTAGATGTCGGTAAAGAAATGTTGCGGCAGCGCCCCCTTGAAAAGTGGAAATGCATTGCGTCAATGGGAGCGCATCCAACATAAAGTTTGTCGTAGAGCCACGAAAATCGGTAGACAGATTCATCATGAGGAGACAAACAAAAAATATTATTATGGCCACGCCCCTAAACCAACCCTTAGTTGGCCATATTGGATTGAAATTTCCAAAATGCTGAGTCAGCGTTTTCGCTGAAGTTGTATTTTAACTATCTCCTCCTTGGCCGTTTGGCCGAATGAGCTCAAAATCAGTGTACAGTATCTAGAGAAGTGGGGCATCAAAAGTTAGCCGAATTTTTTGAATTGGCATCACCGTTTTTGTGTGACAAGGTTGCAAACTTTGCGAAGTTTTTTCGAAAATTTACCATCATAAAAATTGCTTCAGCTCAGACATACGAACAGCCATTTGGCTGAAATTTGACTCAGACGTCCATCTCCCAGGCCTACACCCATTTATTAAAAGAAATTGAAATTTCGCACTATAGCGCCCCCTACAAATGTACATTTACAAAAATGACATCAGTTCAGACATACGAACACCGATTTGGCTCAAATTTGACTCAGACATCTGTCTCAAAGGCCTACACCTATTTATCAAAAGAAACTGAAATTTTGCACTACAGCGCCCCCTACAAAAATTTTTAATATTTTTTATTAAAATTGCTTCAGTTCGGACATACGAACACCAATTTGGCTCAAATTTGACTCAGACGTCTATATCCCAGGCCTACACCCATTTATCAGAAAAATTTTAAATTCGGCGCCATAGCGCCCCCTACAATGTTACCTTTACGAAAATTACTTCACGTTAGACATGCAAACACCAATTTGGCTCAAATTTGAATCAGTTGTCAATCTCCCAGGCCTACACCCATTTATCAAAAGAAATTGCCACTTCGCTCAGTAGCGCCCCCTACAAATTTACCTTTACGAAAATTGCATCAGTTCAGACATACGAACACCGATTTGGCTCAAATTTGACTCAGTGGTACATCTCACAGGCCGACACCCATTCAATGGAACAAATTGAATTTTTGCTCATAGCGCCCCCTACAGATTTATATATACAAAATTTTGTTCAGTTCGGACATACGAACACTGATTTGTCTCAAATCAATTGTCAATGTCCCAGGCCTAAACCCATTCATTAGAAGACACAAAATTTGGGGCTACAGCGCCACCTGCTGAACGATGAGCATACTTCCACTGGATGTGCCCTTGGTGAAGGCCTTTAGATGCCGCTTGCGGCTTTAATTTTTTTTTTTTCTTTCTCCTGCACTTTGAGCTCAATTTTGACCCCCTGAACATTTACGAAAACTCACCAAATTTTGCCCAAAATTCAGAAATGTGCAAACTTGAATTTACATGTAGGTTTCGTAGATGTCGGTAAAGAAATGCTGTGACAGCGCCCCCTTGAAAAGTAGAAATGTATTACGCCAATGGGAGCACGTCCAACGTAAAGTTTGTTGTAGAGCCACGAAAATCAGTACACAGATTCATCATGAGGAGACAAACAAAAAATATTATTATGGCCACGCCCCAAAACATACCCTTAGTCGGCCATATTGGATTGAAATTTCCAAAATGCCGAGTCAGCGTTTTCGCTGACGTTGTATTTTAACTATCTCCTCCTTGGCCATTTGGCCAAATGAGCTCAAAATCGGTGTACAGTATCTAGACAAGTGGGGCATCAAAAGTTAGCCGAATTTTTTGGATAGGTGGCACCGTTGTTGTGTGACGACGTCGCAAACTTTGCAAAGTTTCTTCATGAATTTACCATTACAAAAATTGCTTCAGCTCAGACATACAAACACCGATTTGGCTGAAATTTCACTCAGACGTCTATCTCCAAGGCCTACACCCATTTATTAAAAGAAATTGAAATTTCGCACTATAGCGCCCCCTACAAATGTACATTTACAAAAATGAAATCAGTTCGGACATACGAGCACCAATTTGGCTCAAATTTGACTCAGACATCTGTCTCCCAGGCCTACACCTATTTATCAGAAAAAATTTGAAATTTGGAGCTATAGCGCCCCCTACAATTTTACCTTTAAGAAATTACTGCACTTCAGACATATGAACACCAATCTGGCTCAAATTTGAATCAATTTTCAATCTCCCAGGCCTACACCCATTTATCAAAAGAAATTGCCATTTCGCTGGATAGCGCCCCCTACAAATTTACCGTCACGAAAATTGCATTAATTTGGACATACGAACACCGATGTGGCTGAAATTTGACTCAGACTTCTATCTCCCAGGCCTACACCCATTTATTAGAAGAAATTGAAATTTTGCACTATAGCGCCCCCTACAAATGTACATTTACAAAAAAAAAATCAGTTCGGACATACGAGCAACAATTTGGCTCAAATTTGACTCAGACATCTATCTCCCCGGCCTACACCTATTTGTCAAAAGAAACTGAAATTTTGCACTACAGCGCCCCTACATAAATTTTTAACATTTTTTTACTAAAATTTCTTCAGTTCGGACATACGAACACCGATTTGGCTCAAATTTGACTCAGACGTCTATCTCCCAGGCCTACACCCATTTATCAGAAATATTTGAAATTCGGTGCCATAGCGCCCCCTACAATTTTACCTTTACGAAAAGTACTTCACGTTAGACATACGAATACCAGTTTGGCTCAAATTTGAATCAGTGTTCAGTCTCCCAGGCCTACACGCATTTATCAAAAGAAATTGCCACTTCGCTCATTAGCGCCCCCTAATAATTTACCTTCACGAAAATTGCATTAATTCGGACATACGAACACTGATTTGGCTCAAATTTGACTCAGTGGTAGATCTCGCAAACCTACACCCATTCAATGGTAGAAATGTATTTTTAGCTGCATAGTGCCCCCTACAGATTTACTTATCCAAAACTTTCTTTAGTTCAGACATACAAACAAAGATTTTCCTCAAATTTGAATCAGTTTTCGATCTCCCAGGCCTACACCCATTCATCAGAAGACAATGAAATTTGGTGCTAGAGTGCCACCTGCTGAACAATGGACATACTTCTACTGGAAGTGCCCGTGGCAAGTGCCTTTAGATGCCGCTTGCGGCTTTAATTTTTTTTTTTTTGTCTTATTTTTCTTTCTCCTGCGCTTTGAGCTCAATTTTGACCCCCTTAACATTTACGAAAACTCACCAAAACTTGCACAAAATTCAGAAATGTGAGAAATTGCATCTACATATAGGTTTCGTAGATGTCGGTAAAGAAATGTTGCTGCAGCGCCCCCTTGAAAAGTGGAAATGCATTGCGCCAATGGGAGCATGTCCAACATAAAGTTTTTCATAGAGCCACGAAAATCGGTACACAGATTCATCATGAGGAGACAAACAAAAAATGTTACCCATTTATTAAAAGAAATTTAAATTTTGCACTATAGCGCCCCCTACAAATATACTTTTACAAAAATGACATTGGTTCGGACATACGAACACCGATTTGGCTCAAATTTGACTCAGACATCTGTCTCCCAGGCCTACAACTATTTGTTAAAAGAAATTGAAATTTCGCACTACAGCGCCCCCTACAAGTTTTTAAAAAAATGTTTTTATTAAAATTGCTTCAGTTCAGACATACGAAAACCGATTTGGCTTAAATTTGACTCAGATATTTATCTCCCAGACCTACACCCATTTTTCCGAAAAATTTGAAATTTGACACTATAGCGCCCCCTCCAACTTTGCCTTGACGATAATGGCTTCAGTTTGGACATACAAACACCGATTTGACTCAAATTTGAATCAGTTGTCAATCTCCCAAGCCTACACCCATTTATCAATGGAAATAACCATTTTGCACAATAGCGCCCCCTACAAATTTACCTTCACGAAAATTGCATCAGTTCGGACATACGACCACCGATTTGGCTCAAATTTGACTCATTGGTACATCTCGCAGGCCTACACCCATTCAATGGAACAAATTGAATTTTGGCTCCATAGCACCCCCTCCAGATTTACTTATAAAAAAAATTTGTTCAGTTCGGACGTACAAACACTGATTTGTCTCAAATTTGAGTCAATTGTCAATCTCCCAGGCCTACACCCATTCATCAGAAGACATTGAAATTTGGTGCTAGGGTGCCACCTGCGGAACGATGGACATACTTCTACTGGACGTGCCCGTGGCGAAGGCCTTTAGATGCCGATTGCGGCTTCAATGCTTTTTCTTCTTCTTTTTTTTTTTTTTTTTTTTAGAGCTGTGTGTGTATTATTATATATACATATATATATATATATATATATATATACATATACATATATATATTTTTTAGATCTGTGTGTATTATTATTTACTTTTTTTTCTTTTTCTTTTTCTTCTTCTTCTTTTTTTTTGAGCTGTGTGTATTATTATTTTATAATATATATATATATATATATATATATATATATATATATATATATATATATATATGTATATATATATATATATATATATATATATATATATATATATATATATATATATATATATATTTAGATCTGTGTGTATTATTATTTACTTTTTTTTCTTTTTCTTTTTCTTCTTCTTCTTTTCTTTTCTTCTTCTTTTTTTTTTTTTTTGGAGCTGTGTGTGTATTATTAGCCGTGTGTTTCTGTGCAGGCAGTTTCCGGGATAGCTGCGGCTCGGGGTCCTTCTTCTGCGGCTCGGGGTCCTTCTGCTGGAGGTGACATTCATTCGGCTGACAGAAACAGAAGAGCGGAGACTGCCGAGGAACCTTTGAGTATGGCACAGGCAGTGCAGAAACTGGTGGCCAAAGTCCCGACCCTGCTGGGCGGTGAGTCCACAACTGCACACACTGAACTAAAAACTGCAAACATTGAACTAAAAACGGTGAAATTCAGCGGAAATGAGGCCTGTTGGACTGTTTGTACTGGGCTAACGGTGTGACCGAACAACTGCCGACATTTACATGAAAACACAGGAAATTCAGACGGAGATGACTGAATAAAACTGTTTATCAGTTATTAATCTTTTTTTAAATCATAGGAACTGTTGTCTTTCAGCTGCCTGTGTATTGTGACTCATATTGTTTGGAATTTATGAACTTGTATGCTAGGGTGCTAATGCTAACATGCTAGTGCTAGTGGTCAGCATGCAGCTTTAAGCTAATGCTAACTGTTCTGTTCTCTAAGGAACTAGCTAACAGTGTTGTGGGTTCTTGTCCAGCCGCTGTCACCTACTCCAAACCTCGGTTAGCCACATTCTGGCACTACGCCCGCGTCGAGCTGGTCCCCCCGTCCCCTGCGGAGATCCCCAAAGCCATCGAGGGGGCCGCAGGTCTGCTGAAGGCCTTCCAGTCCGGACGCCTGGGTCAGACCACAGTCAGGGTGAGTACGGGTCACACAGACCTGGGTCAGACCACAGTCAGGGTGAGTACGGGTCACACAGACCTGGGTCAGACCACAGTCAGGGTGAGTACAGGTCACACAGACCTGGGTCAGACCACAGTCAGGGTGAGTACGGGTCACACAGACCTGGGTCAGACCACAGTCAGGGTGAGTACAGGTCACACAGACCTGGGTCAGACCACAGTCAGGGTGAGTACGGGTCACACAGACCTGGGTCAGACCACAGTCAGGGTGAGTACGGGTCACACAGACCTGGGTCAGACCACAGTCAGGGTGAGTACGGGTCACACAGACCTGGGTCAGACCACAGTCAGGGTGAGTACAGGTCACACAGACCCGGGTCACACAGACCTGGGTCAGACCACAGTCAGGGTGAGTACGGGTCACACAGACCCGGGTCACACAGACCTGGGTCAGACCACAGTCAGGGTGAGTACGGGTCACACAGACCTGGACCTGGAGGACTCCCACAGATCTAAAGTCTCATTGGGGTTTCCAGTTTGAGTCTTTAACTTTCAAATGGTGTCACATAAAACAAATCCATGAGCCTCATTCCACTGATCTGTGTGTGTGTTCTATGTAGTCTATATGTGTGTGTTCTATGTAGTCTATATGTGTGTGTTCTATGTAGTCTATATGTGTGTGTTCTATGAAGTCTATATGTGTGTGTTCTATGTAGTCTATATGTGTGTGTTCTATGTAGTCTATATGTGTGTGTTCTATGTAGTCTATATGTGTGTGTTCTATGAAGTCTATATGTGTGTGTTCTATGTAGTCTATATGTGTGTGTTCTATGAAGTCTATATGTGTGTGTTCTATGTAGTCTATATGTGTGTGTTCTATGAAGTCTATATGTGTGTGTTCTATGTAGTCTATATGTGTGTGTTCTATGAAGTCTATATGTGTGTGTTCTATGAAGTCTATATGTGTGTGTTCTATGTAGTCTATATCTGTGTGTTCTATGAAGTCTATATGTGTGTGTTCTATGTAGTCTATATGTGTGTGTTCTATGAAGTCTATATGTGTGTGTTCTATGAAGTCTATATGTGTGTGTTCTATGTAGTCTATATGTGTGTGTTCTATGAAGTCTATATGTGTGTGTTCTATGTAGTCTATATCTGTGTGTTCTATGTAGTCGTAGTCCATATCTGTGTGTTCTATATAGTCTACAGGGTGGGGAAGCCAAATGTACACTGAACATTTAGTTGTTTTTTCTCAGCAGACACTACGTCAGTTGTTTTGAACCCAAACATATACTGATGTCATAATCATACCTAACACTATTATCCATACCTTTTCACAAACTTTTGCCCATATGAGTAATCAGGAAAGCAAACGTCAAAGAGTGTGTGATTTGCTGAATGCACTCGTCACACCAAAGGAGATTTCAAAAACAGTTGGAGTGTCCATAAAGACTGTTTATAATGGAAAGAAGAGAATGACTATGAGCAAAACTATTACCAGAAAGTCTGGAAGATACTATTAAAGAAGAATGGGAGAAGTTGTCACCCCAATATTTGAGGAACACTTGTGCAAGTTTCAGGAAGCGTGTGAAGGCAGTTATTGAGAAAGAAGGAGGACACATAGAATAAAAACATTTTCTATTATGGACATTTTCTTGTGGCAAAAAAATTCTCATGACTTTCACTAAACTAATTGGTCATACACTGTCTTTCAATCCCTGCCTCAAAATATTGTACATTTTGCTTCCCCACCCTGTATATATATGTGTGTGTGTTCTATGTAGTCTATGTGTGTGTTCTATGTAGTCTATGTGTGTTCTATGTAGTCTATATGTGTGTGTGTGTTCTATGTAGTCTGTGTGTGTGTGTGTGTTCTATGTAGTCTATGTGTGTGTTCTATGTAGTCTAAATGTGTGTGTGTGTTAGAGATTCAAGGTTCAAGGTAACTTTATTTGTACATGTGGGTAGATTTGTTTTGCGGCAAGGTATCGCTTACTGCCGGTCGCTGCGTGCGATATGGGTTTTTTAGGGCCGATACCGATTATTAGTAGTCAGAGGAGGCCGATAACCGATATTTGGAGCCGATATTCATTTGCAGTAAAAGTGTAAAAATCGGCGTGAAAATTTTTGAATAATGCAAACACTGAACTTTGTTTAAATGCCTAAAACATGTTTATTTAATCAAACAAATAGAAAATAATAGCTCCAGAAGTGCATGGATTTCCTAGACTCAGAAGCATCTCTTATAAAGTTGAAAGTCCTTCTGCGTTGAAATCCGACGCAGAAGGAGTACGCACCGCGGAGAGGAGAAGTTTTCTGGTGTGAGAAGCTCCAGAGAGAAAACACATGTGTGGAAGGTAAAGGCAGAAAACTCTTCTGAAACTGGACTAAACATCCCTGTGCTCTACATCTGATAACAACTACTAATGTTTCAGAAGAACGTCAGAGCAGAAGAAACATTAGCGGCAGCTCTGCTAACTTAGATGACCTCCTGACATGTGTGTGAATTAGACTGCAGAGAATATGGAGATGGAAACAGTCTGTGAGAGAAAAGCATGTGTGGGATTAAGAGAGAGAGTAAAAAACTCACTTCACTTGTTTTATGGAA